>NC_056731.1:1075639520-1075689520 GCF_019279795.1 Protopterus annectens
CATAGCAACAGGCTGATAGACAACAGTAAACAAAAGTTTGCACAATCATGGACAATATCAGAATAATACCACCATTAATCTGTATCTTTGACATAAAATATGTGATTGTGAGTTGTTATACATTGTTCTGCAAGAACACACTTGTACAACTGTCATGATTTGTCAGTAATCTCTAAGGGAAATAAAGCACACCTTCCTCAAAAATTAACATTTTTCAGTGGTGTTAGGAAGGGCGCTGTTATACCTGTAGTTTAAATTATGAGCAATCATGGCTAGTTTACAGGTTTGCATGGCATGTGTATGCCACAATCCACACTTTCACAAATGTAACCCATGCTATCAATGTTGTCAATCAGCTATTTATTTACTGTGTCATAGCTCACTCAATGTAATTCAGTGCAACTGTTGTCTTGCACGTATGGAATTTTGCAATCACAGTACCTATGTAATGTATGATATTTTGTAGTTAACTATGTAACTTTGTTAATTGCCTCTGGTGCTTTTCTCCCAGGGCCTCAGCTGAAAATGGGCTCTGTCCCAGTAGGACTTTCCTGGTAAACAAATTTTAAATAACTAAAATAAAATAAAATAAAAAAATCCCTGAATAATTTTTGTTCATCTCCTGTGTCTCCATGGCTCTGGCAACTGTCCTTTGTGTGTGTTAATACTGTCTGCATTATAACAATACAAATCTTGGATTTAATGATTGTCCGCAATTTTCAGTCCTTCACAAAGCTGGTTAGACAAAATATCTTTATATTAGTCTTGATTTCTGAGACCTAAATACTGGACAGGAAAGGGTCTAGTACAGAATCCTGGGGTACGGATCTGGTCAATGGACTCTAGACAGAGGTGACTTCACAAACTTCTAAATTATCTGTCATGTATGTCACCCATCTGTCTATCTAAACAGTGATGTAGGTGTTTATGCCCACTTTTGACAGTTTCTCTATAATACCTGAATGTGGATTTGTGTTAGATGCCTTGGCCAGTTCAAGTTATGCAGGACGATAGTATTTTCCCCCTGCATGCCCTTGGTGACCTTCTCGAAGACATTGAACAGATGTAACAGACATGACGTAACCTTAACAAATCAAACATGGGTTTGGTACACAATGTTGAGTTTACATGTGTCCAGTTTGATAAGCATATGTCTCAACCTCTTAGAGTAAGAAATCTGGATAAATCCGGATAAAGACATAAATAATGGGGGGTGGGGCAAAGACCATATAAGGATACATTACAAATCAGTTGTCTGTGGCTCATGCAGAGCATTTCTTGACAGAACTGCTAATACTCACACAAAGGTGATGTCGTCTTACCTCAATAATTCTTAGGAATAGCAACACAGGTGCACATACAATGAATTCCACAACCCTGCAATTGAATCAAAACATGTGTTATTTTTGTGTATATGAGAGAGAAACAGGCTGCAATGAAGATACGAAAAAAAGCAAACTTCGTTGAGAAAACCACTTTATAAAAAATAGCATTAGTATTAGTAATAGTATTAGTATTGAAAAAGGGTTTTACCCGAAAGCTTTGCTATTTTTTATAAAGTGGTTTTCTCAATGAAGTTTGCTGATTTTTGTGTATATCACAGCATTACAACTTGTGGCTAAAACAAGACGTATGTGCCCATGTAATCAGTATGAATTTATATTCATGTGTGTCACAGAGCATTCAATGATAGTAGGTACACACATGCACACCTGTGCCATACTGCAAGCGTCACTATGATGGTGGAATGATAACTGTGTAGAATTTCAATCTACTCCACTACAACACGTTTTAAAAAGTCTACATAAAAGTTTATCATACCATGGCAACAGTTCTCAGGAGGCATATTACTACAGCTATTACAAAAGGAGCATGTAATGAAACGTCAGCAGCAGCCATGAATATATTAGCACACATCACAGACTGTAATAGACTCTTGTAGCCACACTGTACATCCATACCTCAACATAGCACATCAAGGACAGCAACAATGACATGTCAAATGGTCATAGGTTAATTACAGATTATATGGAAGCAAAACAGCTGCTATGTAAAACTAACTGGAGTGAGGTGTTGAGTGGAAAATCTACAGATGGAATGCGACAAGTTTTGAAAGAGAAATTGTTTGAGTGCAAAAAATAAAAAAAAATGTTTAACATCAGGATCTAGGCATACAACATCAGGCGGATATATTTCCATAAGAACAAGATATCTGATTAAGGTCAGAGGCAAAAAAATCTAAGAAATGGAAGAGATGTCAAACTACAACTTTGAAAACTGAAATAAACAAGCTGGACAAACAGATTAAGCATAGTGTGAGACAAGATCAAGAAAAATTTAAGAAAATTTATATAAAAATATTGAGCATAATAGGAAACCTTTTTATAGCTACATAAGATGTGGAAGGAGTAAAGACATGCATATTGATAAACTGTGTGCAGATTCTAAAATGTATACTCAGACACAACAGATTATAGATATATTTACAAAACCTTATGCAAAACAGTTTGGCTCCACAAAAGGGGTGGTAGGTTGTCCTAGTGACATCTAGGTAACTCCAGATACTGGAATCAAATTAGATTATATTGAAAAAATAACTGCACAAACTGGATCCAAACAAAGCACAGGGAGGAGACGGAATTAGTAACAATGACCTGTGAACACATCAGCAAGAACATACAGCACCATTATATCTTTTATAAGATATATATAAATAATAATAATAACAATAATAATAATAATAATGATGATAATCATAATAATAATAATAATAATAATAGTAATAATAATTTGGAGCCTTCCACAGGAAACCAGTTTAAACATTCATAGCAAGAGAAGGAACAGGAAACTGTGGAAACTCTGATGCAGTCAATGTTGAGGAGTGATAGGTCAGTGAGTTCCCATCTGACAGAGCAATTGATTGGCACGTGATGAAACTGGAACAAATGTACCACAGGAAGATGCTATAGAATCTTCCATAGAACGCCCGCAAGAATTGGAAAACAAGGGACGTATCCTTATTTTGGAAGAAAATGAGCTAAGAGAATAGTTTCTTGATTTAATAGACATAGACAGATATATCAAGATCAAAGAAAGAAACAGACTGCAGAAGCTTAATAAAACCCAAAAAGTCATAAGTTTGATAAAACAAATGAACACAGTAATTAGGACTGTTCATAGAGACCCATGTGATATAACAAAAGTAAACAGGATATATTACTGTGCAGCTAAATTAATAACTGATAATGTTCTACCACAAGTACACAGGGTAGTGAGGGAAAGGAAGAGGAGAAATCGAATACCATCATGGAAGTATCGAATAGAGAAAACTATAAAGCAGTTAAGACAAGAAGTGTCACTGTTAGAAGAATATAGAAGAGGGAACAGATCAACAAAAATACTAAGAAAAATAGATGTGATAAAAGCAATGTGCAGTATTAGAACAGACCAGGATCTATCATGCACTATTGCAAATAAACTAAAATTTTCAGCACAGGCGGAAAGACGTAGAAGATACAAAAATAAATGTAAAGGAAAAGTACAAAATTAGCAATTTATTGATGATCCAAAAAAGTTTTATAGAGAACTGAGAATAGAAAGACCACCAAAAAAAAAGAAGAAATAGATACATTTTGAAGAAGTATCTATGAAGATTCTGTGGAATATAACAAAGCTGCTATATGGATAGAAGAAGTTAAAGAAAAAATAAGAGGTTCAAAGACATAGGATATGAAATGGGATGAAGTAACAGCCAGAGAGATTAAAACAAAGTTTAAAAAAGCCTCTAAATAGAAAACCCCAGGCCCAGATGCAGTACCAGAATTTTGGCTGAAAGTATTAACATCTTTGCACAAAGATTTAGCCATGAGTAAGAACTATTTATATGCACACTCCAAACAGACACCAATCTGGTTAACAACAGAAAAACAATGCTCCTACTTAAGAGTTAACCTGTAAGCTACCCTAAGAATTATAGACCAATAACTTGCATTCCGTTAACTTATAAACTATACACGGGAATTGATGCTGACAGAGTTTATAGTCATTTGGAAGAAAACTGAATTATGGCGGTAGAACAAAAGGGCAATAAAAAGGTCATATGGAACAAAGGATCATTTGTTGTTAAATAAAGTCATAGTGGAGAACTGTAAAAAGGGGAAGAATCTAAGTATGGCATGGATTGATTACAAAAAATATCCCACATTCATGGATAAAAGAGTTCTTAAAAATGTATAAGATACACCATACACTGATCAACTACATTTCAGTGACCATGAAAGAGTGGCAGACCACTTTGCAATTAAGCCATGATAAAGGACAGATTATTATCGTAGGAATAAAAATTCAAAGGGGATATTTCAGGGTGACTCTCTGTCACTGCTGCTATTCTGCCTTGCCCTTAACCTATTACGCTGTCTACTTAACAGCTTAGGCCATGGCTATAATTTGGCTCCTAGAAAACAACAAAGTGTAAAGACTTCTCATCTTCTCTTTGTCGATGATTTAAAACTGCATAGCTCATCAGTTGAGGAACTGAAAGCACAACTGCAAGTTGTCAAAACTTTTTCATATGATATAAGAATGTCAATTGCTCTTGATAAATGTGCAAAAGCAACCTTTAAAGCAGGAAAACTGCAACATCAGGAAAACATCAGTTTGAGACAAGAATGTGATATAAAAGAACTTGAACAATAGGGAGTGCATAAAAACCTGGGAATTAATGAAGGATCAGCAATAAAACACAGGCAAATGTGAATAAAACTTAGTAAGGAATATTTCAGAAGACTTAAATTAATCCTGAAAACAGCACTGACATCTAGGAACAAAATTCAAGCTATAAACCAATTTGCTCTTCATGTCCTAACTTAGTTTTGGAGTGACTGACTGGCCCCAAAACGTGTTGGATAGATTAGATAGGAAAACAAGAAGGATGTTTCATGCTCACCAAATGATTTATAAAAATCAATTTATACCAAGATTATATATTCCTCGTTCTGAAGGAGGGATGGGCCTCCTTGAAACTAATTATATGTATAGGTCTGCAATTGTGGGACTCCACACATCTGCTGACGTTACAAGACCCAAATGTAGTGAAAGTTTTGAAACATAAGGATAAATCTAAGATGACTTCTCTGCTTAATTTAGCAGAAGCATATCGACATTAAGCAGGAATGGAAATCATACCAGAAGTGGATAAAAATCAGGCAGCAAATGAATGTGCCAAAAAACAAAAGAAAGAATATAAGCTGAAGGACCAGATGAGAAGGCTAGAAATGTGGAAAAAGCATAAATATAGTTGCAAGTATAGAACACTTCTGGAAGGATCTCATGTTGATCAGGAATGAATGCAGGAATGGTTAAGGAGAGGCAAATTCAAGCCAAGAGATGAAAGATTAATATTGGCAGCCCAAGATAGTGGGCTACGTACATGTTGGTTTACAAAGTCCATTGAACATGTGGGAGAAACAGACAAATGTAGGTTTTGTAAAACTGAATTGGAAACAGTTGCATACCTTGTTGCAGGTTGCGACATACTAATGGCAGAAAGACTGCATACTGAAAAGCATAATAACGTGGCAAGACTGTTGCACTGGGGATTGTTCAAGCATTATGTTACTGAAGTGGCTGAAAAACACTGGAAACATGAGTCACAAAGCATCATAGAAAATGATGAAGTTTATATCAGATGGGACCACCCTTTGCCAACAGTTCAAAAGATAGATGGTAGAAAACTGGATATAGTGGTTCAAGAAAAGAGGACAAAAGTAGCATTGATCACTGAAATTGCCACACCCAGTGACAAAAGTGTCTTGCGTAGAGAGAGAGACAAAGTCATAAAATATCAGGATCTGTAGGCAGAAATGAGAGCAATGTGGAAGAAAGATACCCAGACAGTTCCAATAGTAGTAGGATTCTTTAAGAGTGGACACATGCACTTACTAAACCTGTTTTTAAGGGAAAGGAGAGTAGGACAAACCGAGAGTCATACAGACCAGTAAGTCTACTTTCTTGTTGTGGAAAAATAATAGAGAAGGTAATATTGGATAAGTTACTGTCAGAACTGGATAGGTTGGGACTTGAAACCATATATCAGCATTCATAATACCACCTAAACCGCGGCTTTTCAGCGCTTCTGTGGATCCCTAGTGATATCTGCATTGCTTACTGTACTCATTTCCTTATTTCACTTAAAAGAAAGTTACTGTTTGTTGTTTTTGCATTTAAGTTACCTGTAACACATTGCATTTAAGTTACCTGGCACTTGCTCACTAAAGGCACTTGCTCACTAAAGCAATTATATAAGTCAGCACTAAAAAATTAAAAGCACTACACTCTCACAAAGTCCTCTCGAGTACCTTGTTCCCCATTGGCCCTTTTTTTTCAATTATAAAGGAATTCCCAATACTATTCTAGCATGTCCAAAGGTCAGTTGTCAATATTCTCTCCGGTCCAGCTGGTGAATCTGGGAATCTTGAGGCAATGTTACAACTGCCTCATGTACACAGACAACCCTCTTCTCCTCCCAATAAATTCCAACACATGTGAGAGATGCATCCATATAGCCAAACTGGAGGCTAAGCTCTCTCAACTCAGTACTGGCGTAACCAGTTAGGAGGAGAAGGAAACCACAATCAGTACAATTCCAGTCTCACATAGACCTACCACAACAGCAGACCAAACACATAAACACACAAAAACACACTCGGAGGCTCTAAATAAAAATCTGCCGAAGCAGCAGAGACCTCCAAAGCAGACACCCAAGCAACCGCTACCCCAAAACAAAACACGTGCAACACATATCTCACAAAGCCAGTGTGCCAAACAGTCACAGCCCTTAAGGCTAAACAACACACCTGATACACTTGTAATAGGTGACTCTATCATCAGGCACACTGACGTCCCGCTCACCAGGCTGAACAAGGAGAAGGTCACGGTGAGCTGCCTGTCGGGCACTAGGATCCGCCACATAACACAAGCACTCAGGTCACTCCAAGGCAAGTACAAATATGACTCAGTCATTGTCCATGCTGGTGTGAATGACCTGAGACGTACCTCCCTGGACTACATGAAAAGAGACATAGAGGAGCTCTCTGACCATGTGGCCCAGGCCGGTATGACCCTGACCTTGAGTAGCATCTTACCCTCACCTAGAATGATGCCACAATATGAAGACAAGATGATCAATTTCAACAATTGGCTTAATTATTGGTGTCATTCAAAGGGGATCCAATGCCTGTCAGCCTGGGATAACACGCTCGACAAGCCACGATGCTTCGCTAGGGACGGCCTGCACCTGTCACCCCTGGGCTTTCGGATATTGGCAAAGGCTCTTGCTACCCCCATAGTGCCTTTTTTAGGCAAGGCTCAAAAGACAAACCCACCTCCATAGGTATCACAAGGGATAAGAAACTAAGAGTAATGCTACTCAACGCCAGAAGTCTAAACCTCAAGATGCACGCACTCGAAACTCTCCTTAGCTTGGAGAAAATCGATATCTGTGCAGTAACAGAAACCTGGTTCAAGGCTCCCGAAAGCACCCCAGCACTACCAGGTTATACCTCATACCATGCTTTTCGGCCCCAAAACTTGGACCGACCCACAAAAGGAGGAGGAGTATCAATATTCGTCAAAGATACCCACACCTCCAGGTTGGTGGCACAGCACGAAGCATCAGAGACTATCCATGTGCAACTAACAGTGGGTAAAACTGCCTTCCAGTTTATAGCCTGCTACAGACCACCCTCCCTAACCCTGGAACCCCACTCGGCCTTCATGAGAACACTAGAAAATATGAAGGTCTCTCCAAACACCATTATATTGGGTGACTTCAACTACCCAAACATAGACTGGGAGCATTACTCTAGCTCCAACACCCTATCCCAAAGGTTCCTAGAATTTATAAACTCAAATGCTATGGAACAACTTGTTACCACTCCCACAAGAGGGGAAAACATACTGGACCTGATCATCACCAACATGGGGACTCTATGCTCCAGACCAGAAGTGTAACCCTCACTGGTAAGATCAGACCATAAACTAATCTCACTGGATGTTCACATCCCGACACCACCCCCTGCCCAGAAAACCACAGTGAAAAACTTCTCTAAAGCAAATTTCACACTCCTCAAAACTGAGGTGGAATCCTTCAAAGCCCCCGGGCCTGTGGAAAATACGGCCCAGACCGCAGAATCCTTTATAAATGCATTCTATGAACACCTTCAGGAATGCATGGATCATGCGATCCCAAATAAAACCAAGACCCAATCCTCCAAAGGCAGACGTCCTGTCTGGTGGACCCCAGCCATAAACAAGCTATACAATAGAAGGAGGAAGCTACTAAATGATAGAGCAAAATTCCAAAAAGGGAAGGCATCTCTGATCAGTATTAGCAAAAAACTACGGGCACTCATAAAATCGTCTAAGGCCAGCTTCGAGAGAAAAATTGTACAGGACACTAAGGATAATCACAAGGCTTTCTTTAGTTATGTTAGGAACCTGGGTGGTAATTCCCAGATATGCTCAGAATTAGTCAAAAATGACAAAAAATACACCGAACCCACAGACATTGCCAACATCCTAGCTGACAGGTTCAGTGCAAACTTCTCCCCCCCCTCCCCACCAAAAGGGCAAATATCTATTCCAGCAGAGTGCTGCCCCCCTGACATCTCAGATGCTCAAATAAGAGACGCCTTCTCCAAAGCAAAAAACATAGCATCAATGGGACCAGACGGTGTCCCGGGCTGCATCCTACATGAACTCCAAGAAGAGCTAAACCCAAACATAAAACTACTATTCAGTCTCAGCCTTACTACAGGATATGTACCCAAAGAGTGGCGTACAGCAACTGTGGTCCCTCTCCACAAAGGTGGTGCCTCAACGGATCCTGGAAACTATCGCCCCATAAGCCTGACTAGCTTGGTCTGCAAAGCTATGGAAAGGATAATCATGGACCTCATAAATAAAGATATTGGGGAAATACAGACACTGGATCCTACCCAGTTCGGCTTTGTTAAGGGCAGATCCTGCCTCTTAAACCTGGTTGATTTCTTTGAAACAGTCACCAAGGCCATTGACGAGGGGAAGGTGGTCCACACAGCCTACCTGGACCTCGCAAAAGCCTTCGATACAATACCCCACTCGGGCATTATAGATAAGCTCACCAGCTTAAATATAAACCCCTATGTCACTAGATGGGTTGCAAACTGGCTCAAGGACAGAACCCACATGGTTAGAATTGCTGGAGCCATGTCAGACTCCAAACCAGTTACAAGTGGCGTCCCACAAGGCTCAGTCCTGGGACCTCTCTTGTTCAGTATATATTTCTCGGAGGTACAGGCCAACACGGAGGGACTGTGGCTGACCAAGTTTGCAGATGACTGCAAACTGGGCGCCATAATCGACTCTCCAGCCGACACAAGCATCCTCCAAAAGGGCCTCATAGAAACAGACAACTGGTGCCAGATCCATGGCCTCAAGCTAAACGCCAAAAAGTGTATAGTCATCCCCTTTGGCAAAAACAAAGTGCCCACAAATTACCACATAGGTGGTAATCCATTAAGTACAGAAGAAGTAATTAGGGACCTGGGGACCCAAGTTGATAGCAATCTCTCATTTGACAACCACGTGGCCAAAGTGGTTAGAAAAACATTTTATATAGCCCACCTAATCATGAAGGGATTCACATCTAGATCAGGGGAGGTCATCGTGCCTCTTTACTCATCCCTCATCAGGCCCATAATTGAGTACAATGTCACTTTTGGGATGTACCTTACCAGACACCTGCAGCAACTGGAAAGACCCCAAAAGTACCTCACCAAGAGGATCAAAGGGCTCAAACAGATGCCATATGCTGCCCGGTTAAAGAAACTCCAGCTCTACTCAGTGGCATACCGCCTGTTCAGAGGCGATCTGTGCCTGATGTAGAAAGCCATGTCCAACCCGGAATTAATGGACATGCTGCACCTCAGAAAATCCATATCCTATCGAGCTACATGCTCAAGAGACTTGAACCTCAGCACTGAAATAAATAGAACATGCTGGAGGGACAGATTCATAACCCAGAGGCTCCCTTCACTCTGGAATAAAATCCCAGTCCAGGTTAGGCAGAGTCCCTCATTGACTCTCTTCAAGAGGAATCTTGATGAGTGGATGGGAGATCGTAGGTTTACCCCGGGTATGACTTCTGTGTCACTGTTAGACAGAGGCACAGTATACTAACCTCAAAAAAAGGGCATAGCAAAATTAATTTAAAATGGGTGGCGAAAGCCAAACACATTCTGGCTAGGCTTATAAATGCCCTAGGGCAGATAGCCTAGTATGAACCTATGAACCTATGAACCTATATGTTGAAAACAGATCTATTACCACCTGTAACATGATGTTCTGTAATGATATAATAATAGCTATGAATGAAAAATTGTGCTGTGATGTAATTTATATAGATTTAACTTCAGCATTTGACAGGGTCATACACATAACACTGACCAATAAATTAGTACAACTAGGTATTGATGTATCCTTGATAAGATGGATAGCTGCATGGCTTACAAATAGGACATGGTAAGTATCATACGGCAACTAGACAGACAAAATCATTGGTTACAGTCAAGTTGTCCCACAGGGCTCTGTCCTAGGCCCTTACTTGTTTAGATTGTATCTTTCAGACCTTACTTTTTCATCTGAGGTGTTCTCCAGTCTATAGGCAGACAACTTGAAATTGGGTAAACTGATTACATGTGTTACAGACAAGGCATGTCTGCAAAATAACTTGACTAAATTGACCATTTGGGGACAGGAGAATAATATGCTAATAAATACATCAAAAGCTAAGTATATGAGATTTTGTAGGCATAAACTGAAAGGTGAATATTTAATACAGCACACAGTGATTGAAACTGGTGACTCACTTAAAGACCTGGGTATATGGGTAGATTCAGCTATGAGTTTTTCTAAGGTTTACCTTTATTTAGTCAGGACTCCATTGTATGATGCAACAAACTGCGAAAATACAATGGCAAGATTTGAGAATGTCGAATTCCATTGTTGTGAAGTCAAATGAGTGAATACCAGTATGCATTTGCTCATTTGAAGTCTGCATTCTGGGTGCAGATTGCACTATAGTGGGGATTGGGACATGCACCCTTTCTTACACTGTAGTGTGATCCCGGAGTTAGTATATTAAAGTAGCAGGGGGTGTGGGGGTGCAGAGGAGCTTGCCCCCCTGCAAAGCAATGTCTGGAGACATCAGGAAATGTCTTTTAACTGTGTAAATGTTGTGCTGCAGTTCAAATGGTTGAATTGGATCTTCCACTATTCAATTTCGACATTTTAATTTTTACACATTCTGACATATGCTAAAATAAGTCACATAATACCGCAATCAAATATTAAATGTTCAAGTAAATGAAGGTAAACCTTTTTCTAATCTTATCAAACAATTGGTTAATGATAATTATAGAACTATAGATTGTATAAAAAGAT
The DNA here is from genome assembly GCF_019279795.1 of Protopterus annectens. Lineage (NCBI taxonomy): Eukaryota > Metazoa > Chordata > Ceratodontiformes > Protopteridae > Protopterus > Protopterus annectens. The sequence goes on from NC_056731.1 coordinate 1,075,651,002, forward strand.
TTATAAAATCTAGGAAATCAAAAATAATGATGTCATTGTTTGTTAATTACATTAGACCCAAACTTGAGTATGGAATAACAATTTGGAAATCCTGTAAGAAAACAAGCATGAGTAAACTGGAAAGAGTACAATGGAACTATACCAAGGGTATCCACAGATGTGAAAATTTAAGTTATTATGAAAGACTACAATGTTTGAACTTGTACAGTGTCTCTTACAGATATCAAAGAGGAGATCTTATTCAGGTATATAGGGCATTTAGTGACAACTACCTCTGGGAATGCTGGTGGTTAATAAAAGTACTAGAGAATCATCAGACAACCTGTGTAGAAGATTCTATAGGAATGAGAAGTGCACTAATTGGTTTTCTGACAGAGTAGCTAGTGCATGGAACAGACTACCAAACTGCATTAAAGCAAGTACCAGTTTATATATTTTTTAAGAACAGCCTGGATACTTATTATGGGAACAAGTGTTTTGGTATATTGGCAAGCTATAAGGGCATTAATGCTCATGCTTGAAATATTTGTATGTATGTATATATAGGGTACTATTAAGTTAATGACCATCACCACATAAAATCCTAGTCAGTATTATATCATTTAAAATAAACTCCTCATATCTATATGATGGAAGATAGTACGACTATGGTGCGCATGTGTGCATTTGTTGGATTGCATCACATACTGCCACTGCACATATGGGACATTTTCACCACTCCAAGACAGAATTAGGAATCACACATGCAGTGGTCCGGAGATGGCTTGCAGACAGTCATGGAAGGATTCTGCTTCATGATGTGTGTAGGAATATTTGACATGATGATATCCTTCACTCCTCTGCTGGAAGGATGTTATGTGGGCAGAGTTAAAAACAGTATGATGGATGCATGGGGCTATTTTAAAGGTTCTCCTAAGTGGTAGGGAAATAAAGAGCAATTTCAAAGATCTCTAGAGGTGATAGAACATTAGACCGTTTATTTCCCTAAGTGTTGACAGTCTAGCACTAAGAATGGAATTGTCATCTCTTGTTAGGATTGGGCTTTTTTTGTTATGCAGAGCTGACCTTATGATGCGGTAAAGGGCACAGCTTCCACTGATATAATCTCTTACAGGGCGTGGCCAGCAGATGCAGAAGACGTGTAAGAGAAGTTATGGTATTGATTTATGAAGCAGCAAGGATACTGAAGCTTCACAATAAATGCATGTATTATATTTGCAGTTAAGGCTGAAGTGCAGTCTGCCACAGTAAGTCTAGGTAGGTGCTTGTTACAGCTGTAGCAAGCAGCTTATTACAATTACATGACTGAAGAGTTTTTTTTCCAGTTTTAAACTGAGTTGGGTAGGAGGGACAGTATAGTGAAGCTACTTAGAGCATCAGGTGACCTAGCTGTGGTTCTGATCTATGAATTTTTATCATTGCTATGACTTACAGCAGAACTTTCACCACAGCGGGCATGCTTGCCTTTAATGCATGTAGCCTTTGTTTTCATGGTGGTGCACATAGCATTTTTAAGTGCAGCATCTTGGCCTCCTCAGTGCATTTGCTGATGTCCACCTCCCCCAATGGATAAGCAGATATTTATCCTTAATGTCCTACCTCACCCCACTGCAGGTACTCCCATGTCAAGGCTGCTAAATGAACCCAGATATAGGTTAGGATTTCACCCCTAAGCCACATAGCAGCCTGAAATGTGCCATTCTTTTTATATGCGGCAGTGGTTCTCTCTCAGTGGGCAGGCCCTGATTCTCTGGTTAATTGAAAACACAAAAACTTTATTCTGTCTGGTCACTGTTTTTATGACCAATATATAGTTTATAAGATGCTTAAATTCTCACCATCTTGACCTTTTCAGCGGTCTTTCCACCACTTATGCTATGAAACTCATAAGCACAATTAGCAATACATAGTGTGTTCTGTTTATGATAATTTATGCCCTACGAGTGCAGCTTTTTCATTAAAGAAATACTTCAGCATTATTTATTAATGACCTGGCTTTGTTTCTTTTCATTCAATTAGTCAAACTGCTGGCTTTCTCAGCTTTCCATAACCATCCCCATCAGCAAGAGACTTATATAAACATCATGAATTTTCCTGCAGATATAAATGTTATTTCTGATTTCAGAGCAGCTCTTGCCTGCATGATAGGGTGCTGGGACTTGATGTGTATCTGAGGTACACATAAAATAGAAACAACTTGAATATGTATGTGAGTGTGAAATGACTGCATGAATACATAATACACACACACACACACACACACACACACACACACACACACACACACATACACACAAGGTGAGAGAGAGATGAACATAGATATGCAGTTTATGAATTTAGCATGTCAGTTTCTGTACAGATTTATTTCTAGAAAAAATGTTTGTTTTCTTTATTGTACAGTTTATCTTTTCTAACTTATAAAAAGATGATTTACATCTGGCCTTTATACATCACTACATAAATAGAGGGAGTGCAGATATATTGTATGATAAAGTACATAAATGCAGAACTGCAGGATGAAGCTGAACAATTAAGATATAAGGGCTGAAATGTTTCTTTTTTATGATATAAATCAATGCAATACACTGCTCATTAGTTTAAACTTAATTATAGCTGGGCAGATCTATCACTGCTGTGTTCCAGGAAATAGGAAGAAAAAGGACTGTTAATCATCAGTACTAAGTGACATTATGAGACATATTTATCAATTTGCATTGTCTGCTGACAAATGCAAATATAAACACTGCCTATTTCATCATTTTACTTTACCTGTCTTTTTTCTCTATTGCTGATTTAGATGCACCAGCAATTTTTCATGCAATTTAATTATGTTACTGTTTGTTGATTCCATTCTATAGTACTTCAATAAAAAATATAAAAAAAATCCACATACTTCAGCAGAGGATGCAGCGTTGTGTCTGACCCTTTTAATTACTTTCTGTTTAGACATAACAGTCATGGCTTTTGATCACACCACTCAGTATGCTGAATTATACACCTCATTGAATGCATGCTGTAACAGCCCTTAGACATTAGATGTTACCATTTTAGCAAAGCAAAGTATAACTCATGATTTAACTGCATCAGTTTTGAATTACATTCAGTATGTCACACTATTGTTACTAATAATGGGGTTGTGCCTGCAAATTGTCAGCTGTGATTAGTGTACTACCCAAGTAAACTAACTAACTAACTAACTAACTAACTAACTAACTAACTAACTAACTAACTAACTAACTAACTAACTAACTAATGCAGTAAAGCAGTCAATGCATGAATGCTGTTCTATCCAAGGAGGATTATTTTTTTTTTTGTTTAGCATAGAACATCACAATGTAATGAATGTCAAGAAGAGTAACATGGCTGCCACTGTCTTCAGGCTCCTTCTGGTCACTTCCCAGCAGTTTGTATCCTCCATGCTTCCTTTTACCCATATGAAATAACCCAGTATGCCTTTTCATTTGGAGGAAGTATCAAACAGAGTGGAGAGCATAATGTAGAAATATTAGAATGAGGCCATGATGTCAGCCACCTTGTTAAGGAGGTTTTTTTTAAATATGGGGCCCTAGACCCTCTCCAGCATGCTGGTCGATGCTTCTATTTGGTTGTGCACATTGGCATTATGAGGGATGTAACAACATCTCCTTATTGTTGCAGCCTTTAATAGTCTACCCCATCCCCTTAATGCTGATGTTTAACTTTGTCACAGATTTTTCATTTTTAGTGGGTACCATAATGTTAACAATCCTAGCAAGGTCACACTTCTTCTCATGAGAGAGTTATGCAAGCATAAGCCTCAGCATTTCTCTCTTATATTTTGTTGGCTCCTTCAGTTTTTGTGTCAGTCATCAAGCTTAGGTTATCCAAGCCATAAACACGGCATCCCCACTGATGCCAGACAGCAAGACATCTGCTGTTGAAATCCTACCTACCACTATGTTACTTAACTGCTGTAGAGTAAATGTCAGATTATTTGGTATTAGACTGAATATTATTATGTAATATGCTTTATTCCTTTTATGAAAGAATTGTTTGAAAGAAGGTGTGACATTACACTCAGATTAAATTTAAAGAAAGGATGTTATTGCATTATATATCTACATTTTTAGTAAACATAAGTTTTAATTTTAATTGAGGTTATGTATTTGCTAACTTGGTAAGTGGAAATGATACTTTTGGACATTTTACAGACATGGATTGGACAAAGGGGGCAAAGGAAATACAATGCATATATGCACAATATAGCATAACCAATCAAAAAACTTTCCTTCAGAAGGGCATTGACATACCTATAAGGATACACAAAGATACATATGGGGGATATTCAGAACTCTACCCAATGCATGACTAAGAATATTTAAACCACAGACACTGTAACTGTAAATCAGAGATTTTACCACTAATTTGCGAATCACAATGTTGTTCAGCTCTTTATTCAAAATCAATAATGGCAACATAATTAATGTATAGATATGATCTGAAACACTCACCAGTTTTAATTGCTCAATACTTAGAACAGCTAAGTGCAATGATAACAAAGATGTATATAAAAAGTTGTACAAGAATGGGTGGAAATTTTTGAGGTGCAAGATTAAAAGAACAGAGACTAAATTAGAAAAGGAAGATTCAAACACTTTACATAACAATAGACATTTTTAAATCATCAAAACTGAAATCCAAAACTGTTTTTCATTATATTTAAATAATATCACAAATGTGTCCCAAGAAGGTTTTTTAATACTACCTTCAGATCTTAACTTCCTTACTTCTTTTTCATTATTACATAGAAAAGTGGCTAATTCTATGAAATTATTGAATAATGGAATTGAATCTGCTTTTTATTTTTCTAGCAATTACATTTCTAGCAACTGCTAGGAGATCCAAAAACATATAATATTGATTATTACTTATAACAGTAGGTATTGGAGCATTTACCAAAATTGTTGCTTTTTTAAGGTCATATTTATATTTCTTTAAAGAAATTATGTATATCCTATTAATACTAATCAACTTTTCCACAATCCACAAATATATGTATCCAATCTGCTTTCGTTATTTTATCACATCTCCAGCATTTAGAAATTTCTGACTAATTTTAATATATGGAATTCTGTAATAAAAGTTCTATGAATATATTTTCATGTGAAAATGTTCCAATATAAACTAAAGGATGATAAACATATATATTTAAGTATCAAAATTCTAAACACAACCCCCACATCAGACAGATCTTCTGCCTCTATTGGTTCAATATATTCCAAAATCTATTTGTCAAGGCTATTTATATTGCTAGTCTAATTTAAGGGATTTAGACAGGCACCCTTTAATGTAATACTCTCTTGAATAATACATATTTATTATTGAAACATTTTAGGAACATTATTTTTTTATTATTCATATAACACAACTGATCTTAACATTTTTCAAGCATGCTATGTATCATTAAACTATGTGAATTAACCATACTGTAATTTTTCATTTGTTCTGATGTTAACACTGAACCATTTTCTAAACAGTCATGCCAAAGTGTATTTTTTTTTTATTTTTAAGAAGTCACATGTTATTAAGGATTTGACTTTCTATAAATCCCGATGTACATGCAATTGAAAATAATATAAACATCTACTTTTTTAAATATTAGGAAATTGAAATAGTTTTTAAAATTGTTCAAAATAGTCATCATATAAGCTGACTCTAATTTTACTTTTATATTCTCATCAATATATATTTTTAATTTAACAATATATTTTTAACAACCATAGGTATTTATTATTTATGATTTCATCTTTACATAAATCATTATATGTATATTTTTTTATTATTTGTTCATGTAAACTCTTCTATTTACTTGTATAATGTGGACTTACCCAAAGTGTAATCATATTTAGAACTGTGCCTAAGGAGGAGAATTCTAAATCTAGAAAACTTATGCCTCCATGTTTTCATATCTTCTATACAATTTTTTATATGTGATCCTTGGTCTTATTGGGTTTCCACTAAAATGAAATTAGCATTTTTACATGTTTTTATTAGCCACCTATCTGAAAACATGGTAAATGATTGTTTTATAAATATATATATATATATATATATATATATATATATATATATATATATATATATATATATATATATATATATATATATATAGGTCTACCTGACAACACTGATGTGCTAAAACACCGACAACTAAATCACCAACACCAAATGTTCAAAAACATGAAACGTCACATACCCGACAAACCACAATCCCGACAGTCAACAAACAAAACAAATCCCCTGTCCAAAAAGCACACACATAACACAAGCACACCAAAAACCTTACAAACCTACACTGAATCTTACATACACAACTATCTATGCATTAACCTTAACCCAAATCCTAACCCTAAGGTCCATCACTATCGCACACTCACCTAACCCGCACCCTAACCCTAACTCACTTAACCCACCCCTATCCCTAATGTCTGTCACTATTGCGCACTCACCTGACCCGCGCCCTAACCCTAACTCACTTAACCTGCCCCTAACCCAACAAACTGTCGCTATTGCACACTTACCTTACCCGTATCCTAACCTTGACATCCATCACTACTGCATACATACCCACTAGCGCTCGTTTGACATGTCGGTGTTCTCAGCATCGGGAGTCTCAACTGTCGGTCATCTTCATTGTCAATCTTCCGGTGTCGGTCTTCTCGTCATCGGCGTTTTAAGCTTTCGGCGTTATCATGTAGACCTATATATATATATATATATATATATATATATATATATATATATATATATATATATATGTATATATAAGAGAGATAGGTAGATAGATATAGATATATAGCTATATAGAAAGGTATAGATAGCTATGTAATGTTTTAGGTGAAACAACCATTTTTATTAGCATCAGTCTTTCTTCAGAAAGAAAGAAGAAATGTGTATTCCATTGTTGAGTTAAAGATTTTATTTCATCAAAAAATATTATAGATTTTATTTCATCAAAAAATATTATAAAGTTAGAATTAATAATTAGATTAGTGTCTGAGTAAATATTTATTCCTAAGTATTTGATATTTTAATCCCAACCACAGTTATATTTTTTGTTTAAATTTGCATCAAAATTTTGATTAATTAAAATAACTTCAGATTTACTGTGGTTAATACACATTGGGCAGATGAGTTCTGAAGATGGTTATCAAAATCCTTTTGATGCCATATTTAAAAATATGAAAGCACTAAGATCTAGTGTATGGCATGTTAGATTATTTAAAGCTTATATTCAGAAGGACATTACAAGTCTTGGTGGTGCAGCGGTAGCATTGTTGCCTCACAGCAAGAGGTTCTCCCATTTGATTCTCAGCTGGAGCACCTTCTGTGTGAAGTCTGCATGTTATCCCTGCAGCTGAGTGGCGTTTGAAAGACACGCGTGAATGGGCGTGTCTTCGTTGAAGGTTGGGCATTGGGCTGGCACCTTGGCACCATAAAAATCTACTGCCAATCATTAGTGGACTGTTAACTGGGAAAAGCCGAAAGAAGAACAACATTCAGAAGGACATTACCCCAAGAGGCCTTAGGATTAGGATGAAACCTCTAGTGGGTCAGCCCGATGATGAGTTGCTTTCTGCTTGGTCCAAGATACAGCACAACTCTTTTATGGATTTTGTAAAAGCTTTACATGCTTTTTACACACATAGAATATAAACTCTCAGTTCAGAATTATCCAAGATATGTCAGGAGGTTAAACAGTATGAACACAAACCTCAATACAAGGAATATCTGAAGAGACTAAGTGGGGATTTATTACAATTTGAGAATGGGCTAAAAGAAAAGAAGATCCATAAATATAACAGGAACCTATATGATTACAGCCAGGGTCACCTCTTTGAACAAACCAAGAATGTCAAATTTGTTAAAAACTATAACTCCACCCCAAGCTATAAGAGAAAAAGGAAATATATCCTTAAAAAGCAAACAGTGATGGCTCTGGAGAGGAATTGTCCTCTCATACAGACACAGATTGTGAGATTCCTCAGTTGTCACCAGTGCATAAACACTGCTATCCTAGGGAAGGTGCTTTGGGCATGGTGAGGATCCCTTTAGGGGTTATCGAAAAAGAGGGGGGAGAAAACATAAATGTAGGGGCCATTCCCAATTTAACATTAGAAACTATGCTACAACTATTGGAGCAGAAACAGGTCCAAACAATGTCTTGAACATTTCTTCTGTTGTTTTATCTAAAATTGAATACAAATTGTTAAATAAAGGACTAAACATCATACCTAGTTTTGTAGTATCAGAGATCAATTTTGTTCATCACTTGTTATCTTTTTGTAGATTATTAAATCTAAAGTTATTTTTCAGTGATTCAGAAAACCACAATGAACCAACAGAGGCAAATTTTAAATTCCATCCTTCCACTTTCATACCACCAATGAATAAACATGTGGAGTTCTTTCAGAAATGTATTTTTAGAGAGCTTCATTTTGGGGATGACTCACATGTGAGTATGCTTAACAGTAACTTAAATGTCTTAAAGAGGCAGGCAGTAAATAATCTTAAGAACAGGGAAGACATAATTATCATACAGGCAGACAAAGGGGGATCCATAGTGGTGATGGATTGGTCCCAATATGAAATGGAAGTCAATAGATAACTTAATGATGCCAGATTCTACGCACATATGTCTATTGATCCTACTCCGGACTTCAAAAATCAAATAGCCAATTTTTTTGGATTTGGCTGTGGAGGAAGGCATCATTGATGAAAAAAACATGCTTTCATCTTAAGATAAGTGAACCTACTCTCCAATATTTATATCTGCTTCCTAATGTACACAAAAACCTTTACAATCCATCGGGTAGGCCAATTGTGTCAGGCAGTGATTCCCTAACAGACCCATTTCCATTTATTTAACCAAATAGTTGAAACCTTTATTGAAGGCAGTTAGGGCTAGGATCAAGGATACAACAAAATTCTTGAATATTATTGTTGATTCACAAATTGAAGAAGGTTGGGTTTTGTGTACATTAGATGTAACCTCTCTTTTCACTAGCATACCCCATTGGGCAGGCTTAATGGCACTGGAATTCTGGCTCACTGAATTGGGCATATACAGCCCTGGATTCAACACTGTTCTTATCTGTCTTGTGGAATATGCCCTAACTAAAAATGTGTATTTTTTTAATGGTGAATGTTATCTACAATAGCAAGGCACTGCAATAGGGGCAGCATTTGCCCACATATATGCAGACCTTTTTATGGTTTACTTAGAACACCTTATGATTTATGACAATAGTCATACCATTTTCATTGAGGAGATTGATATCTGGCAGAGATACCTGCATGACTGCTGGATGATTTGGAAATCAGATATAGTACAACTAGAGGAGTTTGTACAATATTTAAATTATAATAAATAGGGCATCCAATTTACCGTGAATTTTGATAAAAAGTGTATTCCATTTTTGGATGTTATGGTTAACAAACAAGAAGATGGCACTTTAATCAGCACAGTTTACAGGAAGCCCTTTCATTTCAATTCTCTCCTACATGCATGCAGCTGCCATCCAGGTCATATCATCAAAAACATTCCTAAATCCCAATATATGCAGATTAAAAGGATATGTACAAACGAGTCAGATCTCACACATTTCAATGAGGATCTCACTCATAGGTTTGTAGAACAGGGCTATCCATTTAAACAGTTAATACAAACTAGTGATTTGGTTAGTAAAATGCCTCGGGATGAATTAGTAACATATAAGGGGTCTAGATCTACTCATGGATCAAAAGTCTGATTTATTACTACATTCGGCAGGAACATCAAACAACTGACTGATCTAGTACAAAGACACTGGGACATTTTATCTGATGAACAATTAGCCAAATTACTGGATAATAGATGTACTTTTTCTTATTGGAGGGGTGTCACTATAGGGGGGCATTTGAACTTCTACAAAAAAAACATCCATACCCTGAATATAAAGTTCAACAAACATTAGATGGCACCAAACTATCTGGTTGTTTTCCCTGTGAACATTGTGGTTTTTGTAAATATGTATTAAAGACCAAGGAATTTTCTAGCAAAAACACAACACATTTTCAAATTGCAGTAGCAGACAGGTTATTTATTTGGCTTGAGTGTCAGTGCTCTGCATTTTATATTGGACAAACTTCCAGATCTTTCAAGTTGCGTGTCTCAGAGCATTTAAGTAACATAAGAAACGGTTGCCACTAATGCATTATATAAACACACTTTAGTTCATAAAACAGCCCGCTTTCACTTTTCCGTTATCGATACGGTGAGAGGATACAAATTTTTTAAGAAGAAATGCCATGAACTTCTCAATGATAAAGAAAAGTCATGGATCATTAGATTGGGTGGCCTTTTCCCACCAAATACATTTTTCATTACTGTTTATTTTTCATATTTATATTGGGTTTGGTATATTTTCTTGTTTCTAATATTAGGAATATTTCCAAATGTTTTTATTTCTAATATTATTAAGGCAAATAGTAGTGGGTATAAAGGATATGCTTGCTTTTTACCTTTAAGCAGTTTAAATTCCAGGGAAATAAATTAACCTATTTTTAAAAATGCTCTAAAGTCGATGCAACAATTTTTAATTAAATCTGCAAAACCTTCTAGAAATCTATATTCCCTTAATTTTCTAAATAAAAAATTCCATACAACTGAATCAAATGCTTTTTCAGTATCTAAACTAATCAAAGGTCATTTCTTTTTCCAGTCAATAGCTAGATCTATTACTGTGATTACTCTTCTGATATTGTCAAATGTTAATCTGTTTGTAATAAAGCCAGTTTGATTTTTACTTATAAGCGTATATACAATTTTACTCCATATATTGGATAATATTGCTGTAAGTAGGTTACAGTCAACTTTTAATAATGATATGGGCCTATGAGAGTTAACAAAATCTTTGGGCTGGATTTTTAAAGCTCATGGAATCTGGAATATTACACTGATATCAGCATGAAACCTGCAGATAACATACAAGAAGAAACTCAGAATACCTCAGCACACAACTGAGTTTTACAGATCTAATGATGCAGTATGGATATGTGCAAGTAATCCATAATTATAAGAAATGTCTGCCCAATAATATTTTATAGTACCAAATAAATGGCATGATGATCACAAATCAGTCATTCCGCTGTTGAGAAAAATAACAAAATCTGTACCGTAAGGTTATGGACCACTACATAATGTTACTGACTTTGTAGTAATAACCAAAAAAAAAAAAAAAAAAAAAAAAAGGACACACACACACACGTGTTCACACACACACACATAAAAATATCAAGTATTCCAAAGTAATCTACATGGCAACCATAACCGAAATTTGCAGGAGTACACACAGAAATGTCTTAATGACAGATTTTTCCATATGCCACCCACTAACCTATAATATGTGCTTCAAAATTGCAAGGCAATTTGTAATGCATATATATTCACATCATATATTGCATTAAACTCAGAGGCAAGTATGGATATCTACATATTACATGTAGCATTTAAAAAATGTTGGCTTACATTTCCAGATTCTGATTGAATCCATAATTTCCTAATAAAAAAATAAAGGTGAAGGTCACATTACCATAGCTAACAGTTGCTAACAGTGGGTTTGAGACCTGTGTGGGGAACACAAGTAATACACACACCCAAGGAAAGTGTGAGCTGACACAATGCAAACGTCCATATAAAGCACAAAAGGTGCTGTAGAAGCACAACAGCCATATTGAGGATGAAGTCATGGATGCCTATTTAAGTGGTACAGTGTGAAATATTTTCTGCTTAAAAACCTCAGCTTTGGACGGCTAAGAACTTGCTGTATTCAACTGGACGTATAAGAGAATTTAAGTACCTTTATCTGCACTTTTATTTTCAAAAAAATACAGTATTTAAATTGATTTTAACGGTGTTGCAGGAATATTAACTGAACTGGAAGTTTTGACTCTGCTTTTCAGTTAGTCCCACCCACCCTCACTGTTTTTGTTTTGCTGTTAATCTTAGTGGCCTTGAAACCGCCCACCCCTCTTGTAAATTTGTGTTTGGATACTCATTCTGGGCCCATTTCATTTGCTCTCTCAACTGAGTGCAGTGAGATCATATTCTGATTTCAGGCACTCCTACTGTGTACAAAGAGAGCATCTGGGAAACAGAAAAAAAAAATGTAAGCTTGTTTCCTGCCTTTCCTGTTAAGTGGTATAGACTATTTGTAGACTTCTGAGCCCCCAAGCCCTTCTGCATTGGAGGGAAGCCTTCTAGCTTAGTTTTTTTTTTCTTATAACTAGCCAGTTTTCTAGTTTCAGCACTCAAATCTGTTTCTTTGATCTCATCTGCTTTTACTGTACTTGTGTTTCTACCTACTTTATTTTACTTTTGCATCATCTTAAAAGTACTCAATTGTATTTATTACTGCTTGATGTAACTCATTCTAAGCCTTTTGGTTTAAACACTTGGGCTTCGGACCAGTTGTTTTGCACTGAGAGGGTTTGTGGTCTGCACTGTAGTGGCAGAACAGGTAGCTTACATCCTTCTAAGTTGGGAACTGCTGATTGAGAGCCCAGTGTCTGTTATTCTTAAAGTGTATTAGTTCTGGTTTAAGCACTTGGGCTTCAGGCCAGTTATTTTACATTAAGAAGGTTCGTGGTCTGCACTCTTGTGGGAGAAGAGGCTGGACTCTGCCCTTCTGAGCTGGGAATTTCTGGTTAAAGGTTTATAGTGCCTGAATATTTGAACTGTATCTTATTGAAATTGGTACACCTTGTTTGCTGTAGCATAGACTAGATCTAGCTTTGTTTATATGCTTGTTGTTTGTTTGCTTGTTATTTCCCTGGAACGCTAATTCCACCTAATACGTGGCTTCTCAGCGCTTCTGTGGATCACTAGTGATATCTGCATTGCTTACTGTACTTATTTCCTTGTTTCACTTGAAAGAAAGTTACTGTTTGTTGTTTTTGCATTTAAGTTACCTGTAACACATTGCACTTAAGTTACCTGGCACTTGCTCACTAAAGCAATTATATAAGTCAGCACTAAAAATTAAAAGCACTACACCCTCACTCCCCACTGGCCCTTGTTTTCAATTATTAAGGAATTCCCAATATTATTCTAGCATGTCCAAAGGTCAGTTGTCAATCTCCTCTCAGGTCCAGCTGGTGAATCTGGGAATCTTGAGGCAATGTTACAACTGCCTCATGTACACAGACAACCCTCTCCTCCTCCCAACAAATTCCAACACATGTGAGAGATTTAACCATATAGCCAAACTGGAGGCTAAGCTCTCTCAACTCAGTACTGGCATAACCAGTCAAGAGGAGAAGGAAACTACACTCACTACAATTCCAGTCTCACATAGACCTACCACGACAGCAAACCAAACACATAATCACACAAAAACATACTTGGAGGCTCTAAATAAAGATCTGCCTAAGCAGCAGAGACCTACAAAGCAGACACCCAAGCAACCGCTACCCCAAAACAAAACACATGCAACACATATCTCACAAAGCCAGTGTGCCGAACAGTCACAGCCCTTAAGACTAAGCAACACACCTGATACACTTGTAATAGGTGACTCTATCGTCAGGCACACTGACGTCCCGCTCACCAGGCTGAACAAGGAGAACTTCACGGTGAGCAGCCTGTCGGGCGCTAGGATCAGCCACATAACACAAGCACTCAGGTCACTCCAAGGCAAGTACAAATATGACTCAGTCATTGTCCATGCTGGTGTGAATGACTTGAGATGTACCTCCCTGGACTACATGAAAAGAGACATAAAGGAGCTCTCTGAGCATGTAGCCCAGGCCGGTATGACCCTGACCTTGAGTAGCATCTTACCCTCACCAAGAATGATGCCACAATATGAAGACAAGATGATCAATTTCAACAATTGGCTTAAGCACTGGTGTCATTCAAAGGGGATCCAATGCCTGTCAGCTTGGGATGATATGCTCGACAAGCCACGATGCTTCGCAAGGGACAGCTTGCATCTGTCACCCCTGGGCTTTCAGATATTGGCAAAGGCTCTTGCTACCCCCATAGTGCCTTTTTTAGGCAAGGCTCAAAAGACAAACCCACCTCCATAGGTATCACAAGGGAAAAGAAACTAAGAGTAATGCTACTCAACGCCAGAAGTCTAAACCTCAAGATGCACGCACTCGAAACTCTCCTTAGCATGGAGAACATCGATATCTGTGCAGTAACAGAAACCTGGTTCAGGGCTCCCAAGAGCACCCCAGCACTACCAGGTTATACCTCATACCATGCTTTTCGGCCCTAAAACCTGGACCGAACCACAAAAGGAGGGGGAGTATCGATATTCATCAAAGATACCCACACCTCCAGGTTGGTGGCAAAGCACGAAGCATCAGAGAATATCCATGTGCAACTAACAGTGGGTAAAACTGCCTTCCAGTTTATAGCCTGCTACAGACCACCCTCCCAAACCCAGGAACCCCACTTGGCCTTCCTGAGAACACTGGAAAATATGAAGCTCTCTCCAAACACCATTATATTGGGCGACTTCAACTACCCAAACATAGACTGGGAGCATTACTCTAGCTCCAACACCCTAGCCCAAAGGTTCCTAGAATTTATAAACTCAAATGCTATGGAACAACTTGTTACCACTCCCACAAGAGGGGAAAACATAATGGACCTGATCATCACCAACATGGGGACTCTATGCTCCAGACCAGAAGTGTATCCCTCACTGGTAAGATCAGACCATAAACTAATCTCACTGGATATTCACATCCCGACCCCACCCCTGCCCAGAAAACCACAGGGAAAAACTTCTAAAGCAAATTTCACACTCCTCAAAACCGAGGTGGAATCCTTCAAAGCCCCCGGGCCTGTGGAAAATACGGCCCAGACCGCAGAATTCTTTATAAACGCATTCTATGAACACCTTCAGGAATGCATGGATCATGCGATCCCAAATAAAACCAAGACCCAATCCTCCAAAGGCAGACGTCCTGTCTGGTGGACCCCAGCCATAAACAAACTATACAATAGAAGAAGGAAGCTACTAAATGATAGAGCAAAATCCCAAAAAGGGAAGGCATCACTGATCAGTATTAGCAAAAAACTACGGGCACTCATAAAATTGTCTAAGGCCAGCTTCGAGAGAAGAATTGCACAGGACACTAAGGATAATCACAAGGCTTTCTTTAGTTATGTTAGGAACCTGGGTGGTAATTCCCAGATATGCTCAGAATTAGTCCAAAATGACAAAAAGTACACTGAACCCACAGACATTGCCAACATCCTAGCTGACAGGTTCAGCGCAAACTCCCCCCCTTCCCCAAAAAAAGGGCAAATATCTATCCCAGCAGAGTGCTGCCCCCCTGACATCTCAGATGCTCAGGTAAGAGCCGCCCTCTCTAAAGCAAAAAGCACAGCATCAATGGGACCAGACAGTGTCCCGGGCTGCGTCCTACATGAACTCCAAGAAGAGCTAAACCCAAACATAAAACTACTGTTCAGTCTCAGCCTTACTACAGGATATGTGCCCAAAGAGTGGCGTACAGCAACAGTGGTCCCTCTCCATAAAGGTGGTGCCTCAACGGATCCTGGAAACTATCACCCCATAAGACTGACTAGCTTGGTCTGCAAAGCTATGGAAAGGATCATCATGGACCTCATAAATAAAGATATTGGGGACCTACAGACACTGGATCCTACCCAGTTCGGCTTTGTTAAGGGCAGATCCTGCCTCTTAAACCTGGTTGATTTCTTTGAAACAGTCACCAAGGCGATTGACGAGGGGAAGGTGGTCCACACAGCCTACCTGGACCTCGCAAAAGCCTTCGGTACAATACCCCACTGGGGCATTATAGATAAGCTCACCAGCTTAAGTATAAACCCCTATGTCACTATATGGATTGCAAACTGGCTCAAGGACAGAACCCACATGGTTAGAATTGCTGGTGCCACGTCAGACTCCAAACCAGTTACAAGTGGTGTCCCACAAGGCTCAGTCCTGGGACCTCTCTTGTTCGGTATATATTTCTCGGAGGTACAGGCCAACATAGAAGGACTGTGGCTGACCAAGTTTGCAGATGACTGCAAACTGGGTGCCCTAATCGACTCTCAAGCCGACACAAGCATCCTCCAAAAGGGCCTCATAGAAACAGACAACTGGTGCCAGAGCCATGGCCTAAAGCTAAATGCCAAAAAGTGTATAGTCATCCCCTTTGGCAAAAACAAAGTGCCCACAAATTACCACATAGGTGGTAATCCATTAAGTACAGAAGAAGTAATTAGAGACCTAGGGACACAAGTTGATAGCAATCTCTCATTTGACAACCACGTGGCCAAAGTGGTTAGAAAAACATTTTATATAGCCCACCTAATCATGAAGGGATTCACATCTAGATCAGGGGAGGTCATCGTGCCTCTTTACTCATCCCTCATCAGGCCCATAATTGAGTACAATGCCCCTTTTGGGATGTACCTTACCAGACACCTGCAGCAACTGGAAAGACCCCAAAAGTACCTCACCAAGAGGATCAAAGGGCTCAAACAGATGCCATATGCTGCCCGGTTAAAGAAGCTCCAGCTCTACTCAGTGGCATACCGCCTGTTCAGAGGTGATCTGTGCCTGATGTATAAAGCCATGTCCAACCCGGAATTAATGGACATGCTGCACCTCAGAAAATCCAAATCCTATAGAGCTACGCGCTCGAGAGACTTGAACCTCAGCACTGAAATAAATAGGACATGCTGGAGGGACAGATTCATAACCCAGAGGCTCCCTTCACTCTGGAATAAAATCCCAGTCCAGGTTAGGCAGAGTCCCTCATTGACTCTCTTCAAGAGGAATCTTGATGAGTGGATGGGAGATCATAGGTTTACCCCGGGTATCACTTCTGTGTCACTGTTAGACAGAGGCACAGTATACTAACCTCGAAAAAGGGCATAGCAAAATAAATTTAAAATGGGTGGCGAAAGCCAAACACATTCTGGCTAGGCTTATAAATGCCCTAGGGCAGATAGCCTAGTATGAACCTATGAACCTATGAAGTAATCTCAGCTCAGCAGTGAAGGCTGTGACTGCTGAGGAGACTGTTGAGGAAATGACTGCAGGGAAGTTCAATGCCAGATGAAAGTGGGCACAGTATGCAGTAGTGCTCTCTAAAAAGCAAAATATTGTTAATAACTATGGGCCAGAATAAACAATTATAGAGAAAATAAAGAGTAACATTTACAAAAATTCATAAAGGCAGCACTCTAACACATATAGACTGGGCAAACTGTGCATTAGACATAAGGATTCCAAATAAAAACATACAAAAAGCAGGGTATAGTTATCATACTATGCACAGATAGAGAGGGCCACCAATGTCAATTGTCATCAAGGAAGAACTGCTTGTCTGTTGTTGTTTGGTTAGACAATATTTTTTTATGTGTATCAGAAGTGTTGGTGGGAAAAGAGTGAAGGGCAGACATAATAGGTAGAGTGTGATGTCTTCATTGTGTGTGTGTGTGTGTGTGTGTGTGTGTGTGTGTGTGTGTGTGTGTGTGTGTGTGTGTGTGCACATGTGTGTGCACATGTGTGTGTCTGGGTGGTGGTAGGATTACTGACATATGACTGAGTGTTTGCTGGGATACTGCCTCAACAAACGCCACAGCACGTTAGGAGGCTATGATACACACTCATGGAGGTGTTCACAAAGACAATGCATGACCTCATCTATGGGGTTGCCCTTTCCTAGGCATGTTATTGGCATGATACAAGAGGACAGAGTGGTCTGTGAATGTAAACTGTGGCCCATAACATTGATTAGCATGGCATGAATGCCTTATCCATGTGGACATCCATATCACAGCATACTTCCCTCAGCATTGGATGACCGTGTGAAGGTGGTAGCTCTCTGTGTATCTGAGCAACTCCCTTCCTCAGGACAATCAATACTGGAGTCAGATATGGTCCGGACATGGAAAGTGCAGCAGCAGAAGTTTGGCAGGACTACCTACTTCTTATAAACTTTCTGTGACAGTTGTCCATGCTCTTCCAAAGGACATCACACAGACATTGAGTTACATGTACCAGTTCAGGAAGAACTGTATTGATGTCAGTCTGTGTGTGTACTATGTCTGTGTTCATAAGATGGGTTGCAGGCATTAACAAACCTAGCTCAGGTGGTGAATTGTAACCATGAAATGCTCGGCCACCATAATGATGTCCACATGTCTTAAACTTACTCTGGTAAGTCTTTGGCAACCAAGGGGGAGTGTACCACAGGTGAAGACATCCCCTTTTTATTAAATCTGTTTGCTTCTTCCTGTTCTTCAGTATCATTTGCTAATACATCTTGTTCCACCATCCACTGCATCAATATCATTAATTTATATCACTCCAGCCATGGTAATAAAAGGTCTACTCAGATTTGTCATGGTTGGCCATCTGCCACCTATAGAAATGGACAGCTTATAGCAAGATGCTATTCTCTGAATGGGTGAAATTGTGTTTTTGCTTTTCCACATTGTGGCATCCTGCACCAAAATGGACAGAAATTTTTGAAAACATCCATATTCCCCATGCAACCTATGCATATTTTGTCTTAAACTACATGATGCCTCTGTAGCAACAAACTATATGACCTTCTTTTGCCTCTGTGTGGAATGTCTCACAGATATGGGATAACTATGGATAATTGCTATGTTCTAGATATTTACAGACCACACACAAAAAAAAGACTGAAAAGGTGGAATCCCCATAGGGACCACATTTAGTGGTCTCTGATAGTATTCCACAGTTGAGTATCATACCACTGGGTGAACATGGTCTTAGGTGATGTGCATTACAGCATACATTTTTATTACATTCATGAATTGTTTATGTACATAGAAAAAGGTGGAGTACAATGACATTGCAACTACAACTGTGCAAGGCCAAAGACTCATTAGAAAATCCAGAGATGATTTGCTAAGTAACAGAAACATGACAGCTCCTGCTTAAGAAAGTGTTCTGTACATTCACACAAATATCAGTCAGTCCAGGGCTGGTTTCTCTCTCTTTCTCCAGATCCTCAGTAAGACTCCCTACTGGCATAGCGATGGAGTTGAGATCTCAGCTGAGTGGCCAAGCCAAGACCTCCAACACTCTCTCATCAAACCAGTGCTTTGTGCCCATGCCCATGTAGCTGGCACGCACACTCTTGGAGATTTGTTTTACACAAAACACACACACACACCTGGGAAAGCCTGGCACAGGTTTACTAGCTATGGCCCCTCCTTCTCAGATTATAAGGTAGTTATTACTGCTACCAGAAACCCCTTTATCAACTACTTTAAGGCCCTTAACAAAGGGTGCCCAATCCTACTGTGTAATATTACTATCAATACAAATAGTAATTTGACCAAGAACAAAGCTATTAGGAGTGACAAACAGTATCACCAAATACATATGCAAGTACTCACAGAAATTAAATATGTCTCATAAATATCAGCCACAATGAAAGGTTTAAAGTATTTAATAATAACTATTAAAAGAACAAGAAAATACTCAGTATATATTTACAGTGACAGAAGAGTTCAAAATCACAGGAAATATTTAAAACAACATTGCAGGACAGCTTTGCTATATTCCTGACTGTATCTCTAACAGAATTATACTGCTCCCTAGTACAGTTACTTAATTAGAGCAGCAAGGCAGCACGGCAGATGTAGAGAATATATCATCTAGCTGATGTTGTCAGGTCAAAGACAGAATGCAGAATGCTATCTCTCTCAGAGAGTTCTTTAATTAATATCTCAAATATTACTGTTGGGGTAGCTTGCAGAATGACATGATTTCTTGTTATCTGACTATCCCAGTAAACCCCCCCAATGCTGAATGCTAGTAGTATTTAGCATCCATCTGTGAAAATACATAGACAAGGGCTTTTCCACAGATCTATGCAGATCCTGGAAGTCATAAAATAATAAAACACGTCCAAGACAATACAGAAAACTTCTCAGCATAGACATTATGTCTGCTGCTGCACTGAAACTGAAAGATAGCACCTTTTTATGGTCTGGCCATAAAGTATTTTAAGTTCAGCTATTTTTTGAAGTTAACCTCTTGTGCCTAGTTTCCCACTTTTAAAAAAAAAAATATATATATATATATATATATATATATATATATATATATATATATATATATATATTTAAACAGTTACAATAGAGCAGGTACATTTCTGTTCTACTCCAGTAGGGCATGCTGTGGTTATATTTTAAACACGTTGCAAAAACCTTTTCAACACAAACTTCTGTACCAGCAGTTTGCTATACACCTGACATTCAGTTCTAATACATTTGTGATACAAGTATCTTACATGAAGCTTGTTGACATTCACAAATGACACATAACCATTTACAAAATTACAGACAGCTGTGCTGGCAGTATCTCTTATTGTCACACTTCTATATAAATCATGTTGATATTCCCAAAGGACACATAATTATTTACAGAATTCCAACTAGCTGTGCTGGCAGTACATCCTTTGTCACATTTCTTCTCCCCTCAAAGACTCAAGCTAGTTTTTCTAGTGACCCTTGAGAAACATTGCTTCAGAGGGATGAGCCTATCAGGAAATAATTTACCCCATTCTCTGTCTTGAGATCCCAGCTGCCTTTGCGTTGCTGACCCGATTACAGTGTTGCATTGCCATATCATGCCTGCAACCCTAGGCTCCACCATAATAATTTGGGACATTGCTGGCTGACTCCCTGTAGCCGTAGATCTCCCATAGACTCCTCCAGCTCCCTACTTCTAATACTTAGCACCAGGGCCTCCCTATCATGGTAAGGTTTCATGTTGTTAACATGGTATAATTTGTGCCCCTGTCTCCTGCCTATCAGTTCTGCCACATAGTTAACATCACTGACCTTCCCTACCACATTGAAGGGTCCCTGCCAAGCTGCTTGCAGCTTGTTGTGTCTGACAAGAATGAGAACAATAACCTGCTGCCCCACAGCATACTCTCTAGCTCAATCATCCCTGTCATACCAGATCTTTTTCTGCTGTTAGGCTTCTGCCAGGTTCTCCCCGGCCAAGCCCATGCCAAGCCCATGAGTTCCCTGAACCTCGTCCTGAGGTTTAGGACATATGTCACAACAGACTCCTTGTAGGATTCACACTTACACATCCCACTCATCATGAATTAAATATAGAGGGCTCCTCACCCTGTGCCCATATGACAATTCAAAGGGTGAAAAGCCTGTGGATTCCTGGGGCACCTACCTGTAAGCAAACAACAGCTGGGACAAATATCTGTCTCACTCCCTTTTAAACTGGTCTGTAAATGCCTGTGGCATAGTCTTAGGAGTAGAGTGTAACCTCTCCATCATACCATTAGTCTGAGGATGGTAGGGGATGGTCTTTACGTGCTTCACCCCACAGCACTCCCACAGGTATGTCAGCAGGACTGACATGAAATTGGCACCTCTGTCAGTCAGGATTTCTTTTGGGAAACCTACCTTGCTGAAAATCTCTATCAAAGCATTTGCCACATTTCTGTCTCAATGGAGGACAGAGCCACTGCATCAGGGTATCTGGTAGCATAATCTACTACCACTAGGATATACTTCTTCCCTGTAGAACTTGGGGTATTTAGACACCTCACAATATCCATAGCTACCCTCAGAAATGGCCCCTCAATCACAGGCAAAGGCATCAAAGTAGCTTTTACAGTGTCTACTGCCTTGCCTACCTTTTGGCCCTACTCACAGGTCCTGCAGTATCTGTTACATCCCTGGATATCCCAAGCCAATAAAAATTCATCATAATACACCTCTTTGTATGCTTTATGTCCATATGACCTGCAAAGGGAATGTCATTAGCTATGGCTAGAAGTGCCAGACAGTAGACTCTGGGCACTACCAACTGCTGCATTCTCTCACCCTCTAGCCCTCCCTCAGGGGACCACTCTCTATTCAGTAACCTTTTGTCCCAGTACACAGATTCCCCTTTTCCTTGGCCTCAAGCTGAATACCAAAAATGCATCATCATCCCCTTTGGGGAGAGTGACGCCCCCATAAATTATCACATTAATAACAACGTCCAAAGCACG
Organism: Protopterus annectens; assembly: GCF_019279795.1. NCBI lineage: Eukaryota > Metazoa > Chordata > Ceratodontiformes > Protopteridae > Protopterus > Protopterus annectens. The sequence goes on from NC_056731.1 coordinate 1,075,673,088, forward strand.
CAATCAGTTGTGAGGGATTTGAGCACCCAGGTTTATAACAACCTGACATTTGACCACCATGTTGCTTCCATTGTATGGAAAGCTTTCTACATAGCCCACCTCATAAGTAAGGATATCTCATACAGGGACAAGGCGGTCATAACATCCCTTTATTCTTCCCTTATAAGGCCCATTATTGAGTACAATTCCCTGTTTGGCATGTACCTTGCAAAGCACATGCAGCAGCTGGAGAGACCACAGAGGTTACTCACAAGGAGAATCTAGGGCCTCAAAATTATATCATACACTAGTAGACTAAAAGCTCTATCCCTCTACTCAGTTTCATACACACTCCTCACAGGTGACCTCTGTCTGGCATACAAGGTGATCTCAGACCCCGCCTTGATGGGAATGCTGCATATCCACAAGCGAAGCTCCACTTGAGTAACTCTCAAGTGCGGCCTCAACTTAGTCTGTGACATCAATAGGACTTGTTGGCTGGACAGATTTGTGTCCCAGAAACTCCCCCATCTGTGAAATAGACTCCCTCTCCACGTCAAGCAGAGTACCTCTTTATCACTTTTTAAGTGCAACCTGGATAACTGGATGGCAACAGAAATACATCAGTGGGAATCTACCTGAGTCACAGCTGGGCAGGGGCATCGGGTGCTGACTTGTCTAAACATGGGATAAACCCCTGGCTAGGCTTATAAGGGCTTCAAGGCCAATAGCCTAGTAACTTCATAGGATCCTATGATCCTTGACAATCAGGTGCCTCACTGGCTACCTCAGTCAGGCCTTGTAATGTAGGGTCTGAGCCTATCTCAACTCTCTCTTTGTAACCCTTCCCAGCTCCCCTTCCACAGGAAGTCTGGTATTCTGTGACAGCGGTGCATCACTGTCAGCCTGGGTATTACTACTCACCTCTGCCCTTGCAGTCACTGTGTCTAAGGGAACATCAGTACCCCCAAGCAGCTGTGGCTCACCTTCAGTTTCACTGCTACAGGGTAGCTCCCTGCCTGAAGTAGCCACCTCATCAGTCCTGACTTCATGTGTATGGTCAGTCTGAGTCCCCCCCAGGCTACCAGACCCACATGCTTGTCTCCAAGCCTGATTGCATGTTACTGCATGCACGCAAGGTACTGCATTATCAAATTCATTCCCTACCAGGACATCTGAAGGGATATTCTCAAACACACCTACTCGCTTGCTTCCTTTTCCACCCTCCCAGTTAAGGTGAACCCTAGCCAAAGGTATTTGGAATGGGGTCCCTCTTAAAGCCCTGACCGGAGTAGACTGCCCAAGCAAGTAGTTCTCCTATTTAATCACTGCAGGCTTCACAGTGTTTAGTTCAGAGGCTGTGTCTCTCTTAGCAGTGACCTGTTTTCCATCTACTAAGGCAGGATATAACCTCTTATGGTAGTTTGGTATCCTTGTTATCTCCAGACAGCTTACTTATGGCATTCTGTCATTCCCACTTGCTGGCTCTCCCAACTTTTTTTCCCCACCTTGCCTCTGTGGACATCTGTATGCTACATGCCCCCAATGGTTGCATTTAAAAGTTTTAACCCTTGGTCCAGGCCATGTACCTGGACTAGTGGCTTCCCCTGTTACTGGTGGACTCTGTTGGGGAGGTTTAGGCTTCCCACCATGGGTTCCCTTAGACCCAAGAGCAGCACTGGATATCCCTTTCCTGTGCAGTGATACCATGCTTGCTAGGTATGGGTCTATATTTTTCCCCAACTCATCTGTGGTCTAGCATACCCTATCTGCCAATAAGATTCTCATGTCTTCAGGCAAAGTGCTAAGGGCTTGTTCCCTCACCAAAAGGTCTGCTACCCCTTTGAAAGTGGTGACATGACACCCACTCACCCATCTATAAAAACAAGTGCTTAACTCAGCAATATATTCACACATACTTTCAACTGCCTTGTGTCTATGCTCGTAAAAATCTTTTCTATAAGTTACTGGTGTTAACTTAAAACACTCTAATAAACAATGTTTAACAGTATTATAATTTAAGCAGTCAGTATCAGACAATTTAGAAATATCAGTTACAGCTTTACCATGGAGTAAGAGGATCAGGAGCCATACTCAGAGCCCTTGGTCAGCATTATACTGTTTATACACCCTTTCAAACATATGGATGAAACTATCAATATTACCACCCTCTGTAAATTGTGGAAGACATTTACTGGCCTTGTTACTTCTGAGGTTTGGTTACTCCCTTTCCCATTCCCTCCATGACCCTGACGAAGAGTCAGCATCTCCTTTTCATGTTGCCTCTGCCTCTCCTTTTCCTCAGCTTCCAAATATCTCAGTTTCTCATTTTCTTCAGCCTCTAGATGACTTAGTATCCCTGCTGATTCTATTTCCAAATGTTTGTCCACCATTTCAACTCTCTTTAACTCCAGAAGGATTTTTAAGTCCTCTGTGAAAAGGTTGAACTGTCCATTTTCTGAGAACTGTACATCCCCAAGGCCAGTCTGGTTGTCTTCTGGTTGGTGGTCTGTGATGCAGCTGTGACTATGGATGTAATCATTTCTGCTTTAGTCAGGTTGGCACGAACCACTCCTTTGGCAAGGCACATTTCAGCCAACTGCATCCTTGTCAGCTTGCCATACTCCTCTGCTGATATCCTTGCCTGCTGTCCCTAACAAAGTAAGCTAACAAAAATAAATAAATAAAACTATTGTGATGTGAAAATCTGAATGCTCACTGTGTGGCTGATTGAGAGGACCAACACCTTCATCTATGATCACTGTTTACAGGCTACAGGAATTCAATATCCACACCACTGAATCTCAATAAGTGGATATCCAACCACTGGCAACCAATAAATGTGATACCCTTCCACTGGCCCAGTAATCAGGGAGCCTCAATCCTCACCACTGGCACCAGTGGGGGATGTACATTGAGAGGATGACAGGTACACAAACAGCATTTCCAGATGCAGCTCTCTGCATCAAGTGCAATTTCCCTTAAGAGCACACAGAGACCACAGTCAGTCCGGGGCTGTTTTTTCCCCTCTTTCTCCAGATCCCCAAGTAAGTCTCCCCACTGGCACAGCTATAGAGGTGGGATCACAGCTGAGTAGCCTAGCCAAGACCTCCAACATTCTATGTCCAACCAGTGCTTCATGCCCCTGCCCAAGAAGCTGACATACACACTGTTGGAGATTTGTTTTATGCACACACACACACACACACACACACACACACACACACACACACACACACACACACACACACACACACACTCACAGACACATACGCACACACCTGGGAAATGCTGGTACAGGTTTACTAGCTATGCCTCCTTCTGCCCAGACTACAAGGTAATTGTTACTGCCAACAGCCACCTCTTTATCTTCTACTTTAAGGTCTTTAACAAAGGGTGCCCAATCTTGCTGTGTAATGTTACTATCAATAGAAATGATAATTTGACCAAGAGCAAGGCTATTAGGAGTGGCCCACAGTATCATCAAATAAATATGCAAGTACCCTCAGAACTTAAATATCTATAGACAGATCAACCTCAATGAAAGGTTTCAATGTATTTAATAATAAATATTAAAAGACAAAGAAAATACTCAGTATATATTTACAGTGACAACAGAGTTCAAAATCACAGGAGATATTTAAAACAACATTGCAGGGCAGTCTCAAATAAATAAAGAAAATAAGCTAAGCTTTGCTATATTTCTGACTATACCTAAGAGAATTATACTGTTGTCTGGTACGCTTACTTAATTAGAGCAGCAAGGCAGATGTGGTGAATACATTCTCTAGCTGATGTCAGGTCAAACACAGAATATAGAATGCTATCTCTCTCAGAGAGTTTTTAAATTCATATCTCAAATATTACTGCTGGGATAGCTTGCAGAATGACATGATTTCTTGTCATCTGACTCTATCCCTGGTAACCCCCCCCCCCCACTACTGAAAGCTAGCAGCATTTAGCATCCACTTGTGAAAATACATAGACAAGGGCTTTTCCTCAGATCTAGGCAGATTCTGAAAGTCATAAAACAATAAACACTTCTGAGACAATACAGAAAACTTCTCAGGACAGGCATCATGTCCCCTGCTGCACTGAAACTGAAAGATAATATTTTTTATGGTCTGGCCATAAAGAAATTTAATTTCAGCTATTTATCTAAAGTTAACCTCCTGTGTCCCAGTTTCCCCCTGCTAAAATATACGCATTTAAAAAGTTAGAACATGGCTGGTACATTTCTGTTCTATTCCAGTAGAGCATGCTGTGGTTACATTTTAAGCATTTTGCAAAAACCTTTTCAACACACACTTCTGTACCAGCAGTTTGATATACACCTGACATACAGTTCTAATACATTTGTAACACAAGTATCTTACATGAAGCATGTTGACATTCACAAATGTATTTATTTATTTATTAAATTTTGACACATAACCATCTACAAAATTACAGACAGCTGTGCTGGCAGTATCTGTCTTTGTCACACTTCAATGTAAATAATGTTGATATTCACAAAGGATATAATTATTTGCAGAATTCTAGCTAGCTGTGCTGGCAGTACCTCCTTTGTCACAATGTGAATGACTACACGTAAGCTATCTACAAGACCAATAGAGCATTTATATGCAATAAAGAATTTTGACACCAATAATACATTGTTTAGGCATACTATAAAATGTAGAGGGATAACTAAATTTTATTTTATCACATTAAATCATTATCCTGTGAATATAGAATGAATAGGGAGACAAAGTTGCAAATACATTTGTATGCAGATTTGTTTCAGAATTAATAATATTATTAATATTAAATCTGTCCTAAAGGAAAATAGGTTTAAAAATGTTATTGTTTGCGTATTCATATTAAATGTTTCTTAATGATTGTTTTTATGGCTTTTATTGTTTTGAATGCATGTTATTAATTAGGCAATGTGCTTGTGTTACAATGAATGTTTTAATACTTTGTGTTTAACAAGTTGTATAATCTGAAGAAGTCCTGTGAATTTATTGGACAAAAGCACTAAATCCAGCCATAACCCTTTTTTTTCACATTTTTTATGCATTATAGTGTCACATCAACAATGACCATCATCTAAAGCCAATATTGACACTGCCAGCTGGCTAGCCCTTCTGCTGTTCTTGCATACTACTAACACATACACACACACACACACACACACACACACACACACACACACACACACACACACACACACACACACACACACACACACACACACACACTTGCATTCACACCTTTGGTCAGTTTAGAGTGTCAAATTCACCTACTGCATGTCTTTGGAATGTTGATAGAAACCAGAGCACCGAGACATAACCAACTCAAATTCAGGAAGGATATTTACACTCCACACAGAAGTTAACCCAGCTGAGCATTGTACCAGAAATCCTCTTGCATTGAAGTGATAATGTTATCTGTTGCCGGCAAGTGTTTTTTTTTTTTTTTTTTTTTTTGGCAGTGATCAATGGTTTGACAAGCTTGACTGCATTCACAAGTTCAGAACATTAAGTAACACTGGGTAATTATCCTTACTGAAAGTTGGTGGGCTCAGAACAATACTGAGTCACAAAGAGTAGTTCTCTTTTTTGGAGGCACAGTTTGTATAGTAGTTAGGTAAGGAGGAAAGGTTTAGGTGGTTTATTATGAAAAGAAATCTCTTGAGGTTTACTGTTTGTTTTACATGTTTTGTGTTTAGGGAGGCTCCTGATTTTAGATTGTTGTAATGTTATAGACTGATGATGATTGTTTGTTGTGCTCCCAAGGACAGCGACTTTTGGGTCAGTCCTGTTTATATAAGTACTGGATCTGGTTTCCAGTACATGCACACATTTGCATTGACATGTTTAATTTTAATGTGTTGCTGGATAATGCTATAATGTAAACTGTTTGTAGACTATATCTTTCTATGCACTAGACTACATTGTCCACATCTCCTTTAACATACTTGAGCACATATTGCAGGAAATGGTAGTTGTGAAACTGCATACATGCCTGCACATCATACTACAGAGTAGGTTTATGCTGCATGCACGCAGTAGTTTGCAAGATACCATTGTATCATATTTTATGCTTGCTTACTTTTTATCTCTGTAATGCTCTAAGTCATATCCCACCATACATAAGATTCATGATTTTTTCTCTCTCTCCTCCATTCTCCCTTTGTCATTACCTGCTTTTTAGATTTATTTTATTTTTTTACTTTATTATTTTTTTCTTTCCATTTATGTTGGTATTTTCTACAATGTCTTCCAAAGCTGGTCTAGTAATGCTGCCCAGATTACCAACCATTAACCAGTCATAGCCTTCTCCTGCCTTCTTTCCACTTGACTCCAGGTTACTGGGTGCAAATGGGGGGAAAGCAGGATGCCTCACCTATGGCCTTCAGAGGTTGCTCTGAGGGTGTATGTCACTGCTCTCTTTGATAACACTGCCAGGGGTGCACAGTTTGTCACCTGCAGAGAGTTGGTGAACATGGTGAGGGAGTTGATTGATTAGCAGCAGGAATCTCACATCATCTGCTTGGACATGTTCTTCAAGCAGCTTTAAGAGTCATACCAATACCTGTCTCTGCTTTCACCATCTCAGATGGGACCCAGTGGGGTAAGTGCTCAGGGTGTTCTTTCTGGTTATAACACAGACAGTGAGGTAAAGAAGACATGCACACCCTCTTTCTTATCCTGGTATCCCCCTCCTCTGAGTGTCACACCTCTCCTTCATTTATTGTCCATCCCCCCACATCATCATCATTGCCCTCCCTTTGACTATGTGTCTATAATTCCACTGTCCACTCTCAAATGTACCAGCACCTCAGTCTTTGTCTTGGTTTAATGTCTGTTTGTGTGCTCTTCCTTTTAAACTTTAAATTCTTCCATCCCTTATCTTATATTTAAATCTTTCTCCAATGTTTCTTCTGCAAAAAGAAAAAAAATAGGCACTGGTCTTTAAAATATATATACCCTTCTTCTCCCTTCATACCCCCATTCTTAAATTGCTTGTTTCCCTTGTGTATATCCCTCTGCTTGCTATACTCTATGTTTCTACTTTCATATGAATCCCTTTTAATGGTCAATACAAGGATATAAAGATTGCTTTATGGCCATTAATGTGGCTTACAAGCTTTCTTGTAATGTGGCTATGATGCACACTTGTACACGCAGTCACATACTCGCATATTGCTTGCTACCTTTCATTACATTTGATCTACCCGCAGTTGTGGTGTTCCCGATTTCTAAATGGGATTGCCATTTCCACAGGTAGGATTTCTAATAAGGAGTAATATGGACCACAAAGTTCCACCTAGTTAACTTATAGTGGCCTTTGAGTCAGGTCATGCTACATGCCCCATGAGGCTTACAGCAATTACATTAGGTTTGTTTCTGAATCTCAGGCAGAATATATAGGTTAAAAGTAATTACCTGGCCCAAAGGTTTGGGAATGAATTACAGTTATCTCTGCTGCTACATTTCTTTGTAACCTTAAAATACCACAGTTTGAATAAAAATAACACATTCCAATAAGTGCAACATTCTGTTTTCTAAAAGAAATAAACATCTACGCAACTTCTGCAATAACTTCATAACCTGTGTTTTACTGTTATTCAAATGATATGTGCTTTACTATTATTGTCAATATTTAAATCACTGTGGAGCTTTTCTCCCTGGGCCTCCCCTGAAAATTGGTCTCTGACCCATTCGGACTTTCCCAGTTATGAAATGTCAATAAATAAATACAAATGAATAATTGTTTCCTTATCTTGTGTATGCCCCAACCAGTTTATCATCTACAGATATCATGCATGAAACAAGAGCGTTTAGCAGTGGCTCCTTCATAAATGCCATATGGTCAGTTGTACAGAAGTATGAAGTAACCCACTACTATTCGTGTATAATATCTGTGTGCACCATTGCCCATCATGCTTCACTGTTAATGATATTGCTACTACTTACTCCATGTTATTATAGGGGTATTGCAGGTACTCTTCAAAGAAAAAAAATCAGGAGTAACTCACATTCTACACTTACATCATTTCCTGTTTTCAGGTAACTTGTTAAGAGGTTAGAAAAGATTGCTGACAGAAATCACTGAATACTGCAATACTTCCTCATCCTTTGCTAAGTTCATCTTTACTAGTTAGATTATGTGGGTTTCTTGTCAGTGAGTGACTTTTGCAGCAATGAAATCAAGGGGTCTGTTTTTTTTTGTGTTTGTTTGTTTGTTTGTTTTTCTTTATACTGTAATTTCTATCATCAAATTGATGTTAGTCAAACTGATTAGGTTTCACTGCAAAGGTTTATTATGGGTACCCAGAATTTGCTTCAATATTCAGCAGCAGTAACAACCAATCAGAACTCATGTATTCCTAAAGTTCAACAACTGTAGACAGCAGTATGACTGTTGTTCAAAGAGCAAAAAAAGCAACATGCCTGGGAATTACAAGCTTAACTTAATGTCTTGATTTTAGAGTTGACATTTTAGTCTGAAAAATGTGCAATAAAATGTCTGAGAAAGAATGCATTGTTAGTGATACGTGACACAATGCAATGTGATTGTTTATTTCAAGGTGTTGAGGCAGGCTCATGCCATTTCATGAGCTATCTAGTAATAAATTCACAGGACTGGTCTGGCTCTATTTTCCAGTTAAGTCAAGGATCTAGACTTTACTTTGACAGTTTTGATTCATGAGGCCAGCAGTCCTTTTCTTGAGTATATCAATCTGACGTCTGATGCCAACAAAATGCTGCAGTATTTGACACATAAGGAGAGCTTGATCTTGTAATGTGTTTCAAAACTGATCTGTTGAGCGTTGTATGCCATCTCTGTGTCTGGATACTTGTCTTTGCTAAACTATTAATACAATGATATGCCATTAAACTGGCACTGAGGCATCCACAAAAACTGGTAGAATGATGGCAGAAAGATGTTGTGAATTTTAATATTATATTTCTACAGAAATACAGCATATTGAATTTAGATTCTATTTAAGGATGTGTCTTAAACTAGGTCAGCCATACCCACCTGAACAAGACACACACACAAAACTACAAACGTATGCATGCGTATGTATGTACATGTATACACACACACACACACACACACACACACACACACACACACACACACACACACACACACACACACACACAATAACACAAACATAATGTCACCTTAATTTTATTCAGTATGCAGTTTTTTCTATATTTATTTTTGAGAAACTACTTTTCTATGTTAAGAACATTGCATACTCCAAGTATGACTGTGGACAGTTGTAGCTGTGAGAAAGAATAATTCTGGGAGAATGAAATATGGCCCTTAAAGGCATTTCATAACCTTTGCTATTGTATTATTTTTTACAAGAAATGACACTATGTGTGGTTGTATTTGACACAATAAAGAGTTGTTAGGCCATAATACAATTAGACATATGGAATTCATTTAAATCAAAATGAAAGTACACCTTGGCTACTTGGCTACTTCCTTGAATGCTGTGGCAGTATTTTTGAATATATTCCAAGATTATTGTATCTTTAGTTGAACGTATACAATATTCTAAGTAAAAGCTGGAACATTAAGACATGTTGATTAAATTCAAGGTCATTCAGCAATTACTTATAAGCATTTGTGCTGAACAGTGGATAAGAGAATTTCCTTGCCTTAATGACTGTTACTTCTTTAAGCTGCCAAAAAATATCCTGTTGCTTTATAACCATTAAATGTATGACAATTGTCTCTATATGGCCTAAAGCCAAAAGTGCTTTTAGTTACATACATTTCCCTAAAGCAAATCTACTATTACCATTGATTTTAATGCTTCTTTGTACTTCAAGGATGTCTGAGAACTGGAAACAATTCAAAAAATTTAATATACAATCACTCAAACAAAACGTTCTGACTGATCAATAAATCACCAGGCAAACAACATTCACCCTGATGAATGCAACATACTTAAAGGGCATTGATCATATAATATGGATATAATGAACTTTGAAGTATACTGAGTGCTTTTCTACTTCCACGTGAAAAGATGTCATAAGGTTTATCTCAATTAACACATAATGAAGAGACAGATAACTATGCTCTTGGATAATGAGTATATTTTGCCTTTGGAAAGTCACTAAAGTAATAGAACATATGAAGTTTCACATCTTATTCAATAGAGAATTTACAATTTCATTAAGTCTGTTCTCTCTCTTGTTTCATAGCAGACATTACAAGATCTTCTAATGGTAAAAAATAAAAGCAGATGTTTTTAAGCATTTACATGTTCCGTATTACATAAACATAAAATGCAATTATTGCTAATGTTTATATTCATTGTTTTTTTCCACTTAATTGTTTTATTAGGAACAAACGACACTGCGGTGCATTTCAAAAATATTTTGCTGAATGCTACAATAATGTCACAACAAAGGAGAAAGCATCTCAAAGTTTGCAAAAGCCACTATTGATAATAATATTCCTCAAGCTTCTGGAAATGTACTGGAGCTAAAAACAACTATTTTTTTCTCAACAGTTACTGATCAAATTGTCAACACTGCTATATATTATGAAACTGCTACTGAAATCAAAAGGCCAGATTCATAAAGAAATACACAAAGTGTAGTGATTGTGTTAACATTGCACAGCACTGCAAACATAGTAGCATGCTATTTGTTATCCATTAAGCAGCTCTAAATGATGTGTAGAACCACTAAACAATTGGAAATGTTGGAATATGTGAGTAAATGCATAAAGAACCAACGTAGATGCTAATTAAAAATCCACTATGTAGGAGTTGTTCAAGAAGCTATAAAGCAATCATGAGGACTAGGTGCAGGCTTTTGCCATGTATACCAAACTATCTTTGAATACTGGCATGATTACACTTAACATGTTAAGGGTTGCTGCTGCTATAATTATGCTGAAAGTGCAATAGGTTTTAAATCAGGGAGATGCTACTGTCTGACCACTGCCAAGAGTATTAAGGGTGTTTAGGTACTGTTTAACTTATCATGGACTGCATGAAATAGAAATTGTTGAGAGATACAGGGTGGACAGGGAAAAACAGGAGGTAATATGCAACTTATGCCGCCCATGGAGAACCCATCCCAGTGGGAAAAAAGGTATGTGTACCATGATGTATTCTAGCTACTGGTGTTTTCAAGAGACTCACAGAGGATATATTGGGGTGTCAGAGGCATCAGCCTCTAGAATATCGCATCACTTTCTAAATGCAATGATACTACTATTTCCCAATGAACCTCACAGGAGAGATAAAGAACCATGCAGGAATTGTATGCAATAGCACATTTCCCTGAATTTTGGGACCCATAGATTGCACACACATAGAAATAAAAGACACACTTGAGGATCAGGGAGGGAGGTACATCAACAGAAAAAGTTTTCCACTCTATAAACTGTCAGGTTGTTTGTAATGTCCAAGACATCATCTACAATGTCTGTGCAGGTAACACATGCAGTTTCCATTACTCACACGTATGGCACACTTGTGAGCTATACTTTAGGTCTGCTAGGGGTGAGATTCTAGAACATCTTCTAGTGGGGGATGCAGGTAATGCAATGGAGCCTAGGCCCATAACACCCAAGAGAAACCCACAGAACCCCACCGAGTAAGGTTACCATAAAGCCCATGTTCAAATTAGGAATATCATAGAATATTTGGTTTGCTTAACTTAGGGTTCCAGTGTCTAGACACGTCAGGAAGTGCACTGCAGTATGAGCTGGACACCTGTGCTGAAATATTTATAGTCTGTGCCATGTTACACAATATCATTCTCAGGAAACAGTTTCAACAAGGACAGCAATGAGCAGGACCGCAGTTTCAAGGACCACAGGCAGGGCCAACAGCATCAGCAGGTATAGATGAGGAGTCTGAAGGAGAACCACCAGCTGCAGATGGTGTTAACAGACAGAGGTGTGCACAGTATGCTATAGCTCTGTTTAATAGGCAAAGGATAGCGCACACAAACAGTGCCTAGCTCAAAGTCTAAGATCCCATGCATATACACATAGAAAAACTGATGCCTATCAGTTAACACATTCTTTACTTAACTATGTAATGGTTGAGTTCTGATAGTATCAGACAGGAAACTTCCCTACAATTATGCAATTGTTAAATACAGTAATACAGTAATAACAAGGTAAGTGTGGAACCTGTAAAGGTAAAAAAAAAACAACAAGATGTATAACTGACTACTCTTATAAGGAAATATGTATATGCCTCATAGCTGAGCCTTTCATCTGAAGTATACATTTATGTCAATAATGTCTCCTCTGTAAGATGTTCCCTTAAACATGGCGCAGGTGAAATATGCTTTCATTGCATGACTACATCAAGAAGTAAGACTGAAGGACCTAATACCTCCAGTGCTGTGAAGTAAGTTACAAGTTAGTAGGAATAGGAAATCAACAACTTTATCTCTGCAATATATATTGATAAATCCAATCTTGTGAATATGCAAACATCAGCTCTCCACTTTGTACATCAGATTTACATGCAACTCTGAGTCACAACAACATGTCCAAAGAGCAGAGCACAGTCTTCATCATTTGCAAGGGGTTGGGGTGCTAAGGCAAAGCTAGCACCAAGGAAGTGAGTGTGTGCAAGTAAGAAATACGTGTCTCTCAGAGTATGCAGTATAAAGTATTCAGGGCCAGTGACAACATATGTGTAGCACTAAATAGTACTGTTTAGATAGTGTGCATGTGTGTAAAGTGGCATGGGTATGTGCATTTTTTCTATTTGTGTGTGTGTGTATGTGTGCGTGTGTGCTTGTGTGTGTGTGTGTGTGTGTGTGTGTGTGTGTGTGTGTGTGTGTGTGTGTGTGTGTGTGTGTGTGTGTGTGTGTGTGTGTGTGTGTGTGTGTGTGTGAACATGATCAAGCACTGTGCACTACATCATGCCATCTTGAACAGTTGTGAGCTGTGCATAGAAGACTACTCATTTCAGCATTATCACCCCAGACCATGAGAACCACCTTTGCCAGGTGTTGTAGTGAACTTCCATGACCCTGGCTAGAAGTCAGGGTGATACCTGAATGTGAGCAATGTCTGCTGAATGAGCTCATATTATGGCTACATCCAGAACCACAACCCCATGGCCAACAATGTCTGGGTGTGGACACTGTAATCAACTAAAGAATAGTGGATGTATTATCACTGTGGTAGTGGGATCTTGCATGACAATGTCTGGTAACACCAGAAGATGGAACGGATCTCCAGCCACATAGATTCACACCCCTCAACAGACTTTCCATCACAGAAACTCCCCTGTCCACTGTGCCATCCTTTCAAAGAAGTTGCTGACATAATTCAGGAAGTCACTAATGTTAGAATGCACAACATTCAGTAATTGCACTATCTCTTCCAAAGTCTTGGTGGAACATGCTTGTGACTCCACTATGGCCCTACACATACTTCTAGTGGCACCTGATGTCACACCAGCTTCAGCAGAAGAGCAGACAGCATGCATCTTTTGAGCAGCCCTACCAACTCTCATGTGTGGCAACACACCCTCACGATGGCTATCGGTAGAGGCAACTGATTCTGTAACCAGTTTAAACACACTAGACTGATCAACTGTGTTAACCTCAGCCTGTCCTATATCAGGATTCGCTGTGTTCTGAGTATTTATAGGCATACTGACTGTGTCTGAAACATGTGCAAAGGATGTGGGAGTCACAACTTCATTGTCAGACTGACCATCTGCACCTCCAGACTGTGCCTCAACATTACCACCATCATCATCAGAGGATACTGATACTCTGACATGAGATGGTATGAGTTCCACAGTCCTGCTCTCAGGAGCACCTATGATGGCAAGCAATAAATATAACAAACAGAAAAATAGACAACAAAATTGATCACAGATTTTCCTTAAAATAAATGTATATTAAACTTCTCAACAGATGCTAAAGCTGCAAAAAACTTTATTGCCATGTAGACCTGAATCTACCTTATATACAGTGTTAACAATAAACAGACGTGTGCTAACCATGTGCAGGTGGGTTGGCAGCCTGCAACCAAGAAGTGCCTATAATCTCATAAAAAATGTTAGGGAACAGTTGGCTGACCCCCTCCAAACCCAAAACAAACTCTACTCTTTCTGCATGACTGTAGTCTGATTCACACAGTTATTGTGGTCTCTCTCTGTCTCTCTCTCTGTATATATAACATATAGTATACATATTCTGGCAATTCTGGTGGAACCATCTGATGAGTTATCTTGATCTCTGATAGCGGACAGGAACACCTCAGTTTCAGTTAGTGATGGTTGAGAAGCAGGACCCCCCCCCCCCCACCATAGCCACCTGTTCCCAAGCAATTGCAGTGACCCTACTGGTGCAACAGTTATCATGTCAGTTGCCCAGTGCCTTATCTGGGAGATATGGGAGTAGGCTTTCCCATGGCCTCCAACTTCCTTAAGGTCATCGACCACCTGCTGCCATATGCTGTCTCAGGTAGATAGGTCACCTCTACCTCTCCCTAACAGAATAGCTGCATGGCAACATAAGGCCTGGATAATTAACTCACTTTCTGCATCACTATATGGTAGCTAACAGGGCACATATGTATTCTTGTGTGCCATACACCTGTATGAGAAAAAACAGAAAACACAGAAAACAGTCACATATAGCTGCATTTATAATGAACATGCAGGATGGCTGTGAGCTCAATTCTGTGTGACTTTCTACAACCAGCATGCGCACAAACAATTTGTTTGTGTTAAGTGCTCTGTCATCACTACATACAAGATAGGCCCCCAGCCTTACAATCCCCCAACCAACCCCCAATCAACTGCAGTCCCCCACCAAAACCCATTGACCCCTAACCCCAAACAATCTCCCCATAACAAGAAAAAGAGTATATTTAAAGCTCAGTTATTAGCACAGATGTTATAACACTTCTGTAATAGATATATCACAGGTATAACTTTTGTAATATAGGGCTGCATTAACAAAATAAATGCAGCATTACAAAAGTAACACCAAAATGCTACAACTGTCATGTACAGGTCTGTGGAGTTCATTCCAATAGAAATATAAAAAAACAAATCTTGTTTTCCTTCCCTGCTAACACAGATAAAAGCAGCAGACCTTACTACATGCTTACAATAAAATAATCCGCAATACGTATGAAAATATGACATACAGAATAAAATAACAATAATGAATTGGTCATGTAGAATTTCACAGCATAATTTTAGAAATGCAGAAATGGCTATGACAAAAGGAAAGGAGAAACATAAATAAATCTAAAATTATACAGATGCTTTTTGGCTGTCAATGCACTTCACCGTTTAATGTTAAACTAAAGTATTACTTAAAAATGTCAACATACCTTGCCAATATAACATTGTACAAAACATATAAATCTTGAGAAGTCTTGTTTTACAAGCAGTATTGAACACTGTATTTCAAAACACTCTTCACAGTACAATACAAGGGCATTAGCTACACCACTACTTTATATATACTGTTGAGTCAGCCCTGTTAGCACTGTGATTATGCAAATTAGATGTTGAATCATTATCATTCCTGAATACCAAAAGCTGCACTAACTGTAGAGAATGCAAACATGGTGTAAGGACCTATACATTTACATGCACATACTCTAGCATTGCAATGACCAACACTGAGAAGTGTTTCTTGTTAATGGCTCACACGTGTCTGATTACCCTGACTCCAGGAGCAACCAGCTTTCACATTCTCCCCTCTTTCATATACATATATTGAGTGTATCAAGGAGAAGAGACTTAAAAACAGGGCTGCAAGTACATTGACTGATTTAGGGGAACAGCTTTCCTATCATTCAAATGCTGACTTAAATTACTGCAGTTACAGGCCCTTAATAGGAAAGGTTATCATATTAAAGGGTATGCTAAAATCATTGCTAAAGATAATATACGGCAAGAAAACAGATATAGAGTTGTTATTATGAAAGCATAGATAATGAAAAGATGCAGCAGACAGGAAGAAAGGAATACACCTGCAGTAACTGCATTCTTTGTTTAAATATGGTGTGAGTACATGCCTATGATAACTGTTGGCAATATTCCAGCCATCCAGACATCCACAGTGAAATGTGAAAAGAAACCTTTCAGAACTTTCTTGTGTTGTACTTTATGTGGCAATATCATTACATCTAAACTATTTATTACATGGCTAATATATGGCTTTGTCTGTGGCAACTATGTGACCTTCTGTAAAATGATTGTTTTCAATAACCTTGTTTGAGGGTTCAAACTGATACTGGTCCCTGATGCAGCATAACACATTTAGGTACACATGCAAAGTATTTTATATGAAATGCTTCATATTTTTTCCTTGTATCATTTGCACACCACTTGGCAACTTGAAATCACTTTCTTGGCTTAAGGAAAAAGCTGAAATTTTTGTTTAGGCTGCCATAGGTAGTGCAAACAACCAAGTGGCATTGCA
>NC_056731.1:1075694520-1075824520 GCF_019279795.1 Protopterus annectens
GTTAGTTATGTGTCAGTGTTATTGTGAATGTATATGTCACAAACTCTGTCATCAAGCACATTGGTTTTGTACACATATAGATACTGATTCCCCTTACTAAGCACTCTAACAATTTATCACATACCAATACTTTTATTCAGAGAAATGATGACATTTGCTTTTATGTTACTTACATAACATATGTAGGAAGTGTTATCATCTGATATGGGGGGATGATAAAACATGCTGTCTGTTGTTGCCATACTACAGTAGTCATGGGCCCACGTATCCCTTGCTGAAAGCACATTTATGTAATACCTTCACATAACCACATATGTCACACTTACAGCAACATTTCTACTGTGGTTCATTCATCCAGTAAAATATCACGCATTGTCTGCTGTCAGATGCTCATGTGTTCAACATCCACGTTCACCACCTGTTAGCTTTGTTGGGTCTTATACTGTAAAGCATGACTGACATATTCCACAATGATAATGTGTCCATAAAGTTGCTTTAGAAACTGCAACACCCACTACCTGTCCCATACACAGTGTGCACACCAGTTAAATTCGACCAATTGCATAGCTCACACCTTGGCTCCTTAACAGCCTCAGATATCTCACTGAACTGCCAACGATCATTTACCTTTGCATTTTTAAGCAAAACTGTAAACAAAGTTGAAATGTACATATTTCAGCCCTGCAAATTATAGTGCTAGCTTAGTTATACTAATACTTATTGTATTAACTGGCTCCTGTTGTAATAACTTGATAAACAGAATCATGCTGGCATGCACACCTAGAGGGGACACTTTCTACAGGGTTCACCCCTCCCTCCATCAGTTCAATATCCTCCTCCAAAACAAAGAAAAATCAGATTGACTCAGCTAGCAATTCATACTGAAGAACCACTGATTGTTCTTGCTGATTAGGTCTCACTAGAATTGCTCAACCCACTATGTTTGCCCTAGCTATGCTCAGGCTCACTCAGCTCCACTATCCTATCCCCAAATTCCACTCACCCCCACATACTTTACATTTATACTCTATCCATGTTGTCAAACTCCACCTCCAACACCTTAACCATCCAATTCATAATCTCTCTCTCCTACCTAACCATACCCCCTACTTATAATCCTTCCACTGCCACTCCCCCTATCAACTTTACCACACTTCCTCCACCCTCTCCATCTTCCACTTCTTCACCCCTAACTTCAACTAGCTTTTCTTATACTCAGTCCAATTAACTCAATCTCCTGCTTTCCCTCTCTGCCCCAAATAATTTCCCTCTTCATATTCTCTTACCCTCCCAACAAAGCTTCTTCAGTCTAAAAGCCACAGCCTTACTCAACATGTTTCTCATTTCCCTAACTACATCATTACTTCTTCTGTCTTTATTAACTGCATACCATTCTAACCTATCATACGTAAAACAATCACCCTCACTCACGCATACACCAAGTAGCAATGTACAGCCAACTCATTCTCAATTACACCCTCATTGTACATATTCTCCTATACATACTTCCTCAAAATCAAAATATTCCCTTACACCTCAGTCTCTCCAAAACCCAAGCCAAAATACCAGACAAATCACCCATATTCAACTCCCTGGAGAGATTAACCCCAATTCTGGTCCCCACTCCTCTCCACTTAGCTGTAACCACACCTTACCCATAGCTGCCCCTGCCTCCAAACCCCCCTTCCTCTCCCACCTCCAGAAATGTAAACATCTTTGCCATGAGCATGCAAAGAATACTTAATAAAAACACAGAATTCCAATCTTGGATAACCCACCATACTCCAGATATCTTAACATTATCAGAAACCTGGCAAAACCTAAAAATCTCAAATAACGAAATCAGGCCACCAGAATATAACATCTTTCATCTGGATAGAATGTCAGAAAAAGGAGGAGGTGTTGCTATATTCTACTCTGGTCAACTTAATTTCTCCCTCTTATTTACCCCACTCCCAAATGTTCTCCCTGCAGAATTGTTAACACCAAGTTGTCATTTAAACCCCCATAACAAATTTGCAATCAATGTCATTTATATTCCACCAGGTAAACACATTCCAATCCTTAAAAACATTATATCATGGATCTCACATAACATACCCTGTGAAACAATCATCCTTGGTGATGTAAATATAACTGGAAAACACTAACCACAGACTCACCAAACCTCAGCATTAATTTCCACAGCTTCTATCAACTAATTATGACCCCAGCACTCATGAATAAACACTCCAATAATGGCTCTATCTTTGACTGGCTCCTGACATCAGACCCAAACCTCTATCACAACTCCTGTACTTTGCTGGATACCTTAAGTGACCACCTACCCACCTGCATCCATATATGCTCTCTCCAACTGTACAGGTCTCACTTATACAAAGATTACCATATACTCTCTAGTTTTAACCCTGAGATATTTAATAATAGACTTTCTTCCATCAGCTGGTCCTGCCTTCTTCACATTTCACTTAATGACACTGTACTAAAATTCAACCACATCTTTCTGGATGTTCTCAACTTCCTAGCACTGCTAAGGAAAATTAGGATAAAATCAAACTTTGCTGCCTGGCTTACACAGGATACTCGCTCTGATGAGCGCATGGAAATCCTGGCTAAAAAAACAATCCTGACACACCTTCAAAACTATAAAAAACTCAGAAACCTCACCAAAAAACATACTAACATAGACAAGAAAAAGTTTTACCATAAGGCCCAAACTAACCACCACACTAATGCCAAAAATTTCTGGAGGACTATCAATAAGATTATTCACCCTGGTAGTCCCACAACACCAAACCCCTACTCAAATAATTCTCCACAAGAAACCGCCACCCTTCTCAACTGCTATTTTATTGACTCCAAGACCAGACTAACTAATATAGACCTCAACATCAACCCCACTTCCTCTCCCTCTCCACCAACTCACAAAACCACCTTACATCAAAACTGTCCTCCACAATCTAAAGCAATGTGCTCCTTCTTCTGATAACCCCCCCCCCCCCAAAGCTTGCTGCTGACTCAGTAGCTTACCCTTTTTCTATACTAATCAGTAGATTAATCCAAGAAACAATAGTCCCAGATATCTGGAAAACACTCTATACCATACCACTACATAAAAGAAAAACTCCACAGATCCTTCCAACTTCAGGCCCATAGCCATGCTGTCCCCACTCTCTAAATTCCTTGAAAAAGGCATACACACACAGATCCTTAACTTTCTCATTCATGAAGAAAACCTTCTGACATCAACCTAACATGGTTTTCAGCCCAGCCATAGTACCGCTACTGCCCTTCTATCCTTCACACATACTGTAGCTGAAGCTAGAGACAACAATAAAGTTGTGTCTTGTCTGTTCCAATACCTGGCAAAAGCCTTTGACTTGGTTTCACACTGTAAACTTCTAACAAAATTAGCTGACTTCAGTTTCCCTGATCCCACTCTTGAATGGTTCCCCAGCTACCTCTCCAACAGGCTACAGTCTGTCTGGTGGTAAACCTCTTTTTCTCCTTTCCTACCTATCCAAGCAGGTGTCCCCCAGGGCTCCTTTCTTGGTCCACTACTATTCAACATATTTACAAACAACCTTTATACAGTGTGTTGTCACTCCTCTCTTATTCAATATGCAGATGACTCCACATTCATTTCCTCTTCTGACAATTAATCTCAACATTACACACTTACCTAAAACTCATTCATTTCTGTTGAAAGATGACTTACAGAAAAACAATTTGTGTTAAATCCCAATAAAATTAGACTCCTTCTTTTCCTTCCAAAGTCTCTTTCTAATCACAAATCTACCTTTACCATCTCATCACATAATAAGACAATAATTAAAGTAGAATCCCACATGGAGCTCCTTGATACTATTATAGATGATCAATTAAAATTCATCCTCCACATTCATCAATGTATCAAAAAACACACCAAAAATTAGGTTTGCTTTACAGGAACAGAAAATTCCTCACTATAGACTCCAAACTTTCCCTAGCGTAGGCACACCTGCTTCCCAGCCTACTTATGCCTCCCCAGTCCTAACAAACGTATAATCCACTTTAAGCAAGCATGAACAAACTTATAACAAAATTACCAGATTTGCCATAAAACACCCCTACAACTCTCGCCACTGCCTTTCACTAAAGAAAGTACACTGACTAGAATTCCCCCATCAACTCCTTCTATCAAATTTTCACTTAATGCACTCCATCCTCAACAAACACACTATCTGCCCCTTCTTCTCTTCTCTATTATCCTACTACATCCCAAAATGTTCTCTACCAAGCTCTGACCAACATCTCCTGGATATATACAAGCTCAATCAAACCATCAGCTAAATCCTCTGTAAATACTCTATATCTCAAGCCTGGAACAAACTCTCTCTCACTGTAAGAAGTATTACCCATATAAATAGTTTCTAAAAGGAACTAAAAGACACTCTTTAAAACTCCTGGATCTGCTCCTGCCAGGACCCTACATAAATCACCCCCACTTCCATACCCTTGGTAATAATTTTTTCAGCTATAGCTCTCTCTATATTAGTCCATTATTCTGTATCTCTACCTTAATTAACTATGCACGGTTCCAACTTATGCTCTAATTCATGCTCCAGTTTATATTTCTATGTCTGCTTTCAAAGCTATGTATCAACTCATGTCTGAATTTATATTTCAATGTATATTTCAAGCTATGTATAGTTTAAAATGTTTCAAGCGTTGTATATTTTTTAAAAATGTTGCAAGCTTTGTATATATTATTATGTCTCTTTTAAAATAACTGTCATGTACTTGAGCTTTTCTCCTCAGGTTTCCACTGAAAAATGGGCTCATGCCCAGTTGGACCAACCTGGTTAACAAATGTCAAATAAGTAAATAAATAAATTTACATTGTGATAGACCTCCACAATCCCTTTCATCTCAGAAATTCTTTATCACACAAGCAAATACTCAACACCAGAAGTCTAAACCTCAAGATGCACGCACTCGAAACTCTCCTTAGCATGGAGAACATCGATATCTGTGCAGTAACAGAAACCTGGTTCAAGGCTCCCGAGAGCACCCCAGCACTACCAGGTTATACCTCATACCATGCTTTTTGGCCACAAAACTTTGAACGAACCAGAAAAGGAGGGGGAGTATCAATATTCGTCAAAGATACCCACATCTCCAGGTTGCTGGCACAGCACGAAGCATCAGAGACTATCCATGTGCAACTAACAGTGGGTAAAACTGCCCTCCAGTTTATAGCCTGCTACAGACCACCCTCCCAAACCCAGGAACCCCACTCAGCCTTCCTGAGAACACTGGAAAATATGAAGGTATCTCCAAACACCATTATATTGGGCGACTTCAACTACCCAACCATAGACTGGGAGCATTACTCTAGCTCCAACACCCTAGCTCAAAGGTTCCTAGAATTTATAAACTCAAATGCTATGGAACAACTTGTTACCACTCCTACAAGAGGGGAAAACATACTGGACCTGATCATCACCAACATGGGGACTCTATGCTCCAGACCAGAAGTGTATCCCTCACTGGTAAGATCAGACCATAAACTAATCTCACTGGATATTCACATTCCGACCTCACCCCCTGCCCAGAAAACCACAGTGAAAAACTTCTATAAAGCAAATTTCACACTCCTCAAAACCAAGGTGGAATCCTTCAAAGCCCCCGGGCCTGTGGGAAATACGGCCCAGACCGCAGAATCCTTTTTAGACGCATTCTATGAACACCTTCAGGAATGCATGGATCATGCAATCCCAAATAAAACCAAGACCCAAACCTCCAAAGGCAGACGTACTGTCTGGTGGACCCCAGCCATAAACAAACTATACAATAGAAGGAGGAAGCTACTACATGAGAGAACAAAATCCCAAAAAGGGAAGGCATCTCCGATCAGTGTTAGCAAAAAACTATGGGCACTCATAAATTGTCCAAGGCCAGCTTCGAGAGAAAAATTGCACAGGACACTAAGGATAATCACAAGGCTTTATTTAGTTATGTTAGGAACCTGGGTGGGAATTCCCAGATATACTCAGAATTAGTCCAAAATGACAAAAAATACACCGAACCCACAGACATTGCCAACATCCTAGCTGACAGGTTCAGAGCAAACTCCCCCCCCCTCCCACCAAAAGGGCAAATATCTATCCCAGCAGAGTGCTGCCCCCCTGACATCTCAGATGCTCAGGTAAGGGCTGCCGTCTCCAAAGCAAAAAACAAAGCATCAATGGGACCAGATGGTGTTCCGGGCTGCGTCCTACATGAACTCCAAGAAGAGCTAAACCCAAACATAAAACTACTGTTCAATCTCAGCCATACCACAGGATATGCACCCAAATAGTGGTGTACAGCAACAGTGGTCCCTCTCTACAAAGGTGGTGCCTCAACGGATCCTGGAAACTATCGCCCCATAAGCCTGACTAGCTTGGTCTGCAAAGCTATGGAAAGGATCATCATGGACCTCATAAAAAAAGATATTGGGAACCTACAGACACTGGATCCTACCCAGTTTGGCTTTGTTAAGGGCAGATCCTGCCTCTTAAACCTGGTCAATTTCTTTGAAACAGTCACCAAGGCCATTGACGAGGGGAAGGTGGTCCACACAGCCTACCTGGACCTTACAAAAGCCTTCGATACAATACTCCACTCGGGCATTATAGTTAAGCTCACCAGCTTAAATATAAACCCCTATGTCACTAGATGGGTTGCAAACTGGCTCAAGGACAGAACCCACATGGTTAGAATTGCTGGAGCCATGTCAGACTCCAAACCAGTTACAAGTGGCATCCCACAAGTCTCAGTCCTGGGACTTCTCCTGTTCGGTATATATTTCTCGGAGGTACAGGCCAACACGGAAGGACTGTGGCTGACCAAGTTCGAAGATGACTGCAAACTGGGCGCTATAATCAACTCTCCAGCCGACACAAGCATTCTCCAAAAGGGCCTCATAGAAACAGACAACTGGTGCCAGAGCCATGGCCTCAAGCTAAACACCAAAAAGTGTATAGTCATCCCCTTTGGCAAAAACAGTGCCACAAATTACCACATAGGTGGTAATCCATTAAGTACAGAAGAAGTAATTAGGGACCTGGGGACCCAAGTTGATAGCAATCTCTCATTTGACAACCACGTGGCCAAAGTGGTTAGAAAAACATTTTATATAGCTCACCTAATCATGAAGGGATTCACATCTAGATCAGGGGAGGTCATCGTGCCTCTTTACTCATCCCTCATCAGGCCCATAATTGAGTACAATGCCCCTTTTGGGATGTACATTACCAGACACCTGCAGCAACTGAAAAGACCTCAAAAGTACCTCACCAAGAGGATCAAAGGGCTCAAACAGATGCCATATGCTGCCCGGTTAAAGAAACTCCAGCTCTACTCAGTGGCATACCGCCTGCTCAGAGGTGATCTGTGCCTGACGTATAAAGCCATGCCCAACCCGGAATTAATGGACATGCTGCACCTCAGAAAATCCAAATCCCGCCGAGCACGTGCTCGAGACTTGAACCTCAGCACTGAAATAAATAGGACATGCTGGAGGGACAGATTCATAACCCAGAGGCTCCCTTCACTCTGGAATAAAATCCCAGTCCAGGTTAGGCAGAGTCCCTCATTGACTCTCTTCAAGAGGAATCTTGATGAGTGGATGGGGGATCGTAGGTTTACCCCAGGTATCACTTCTGTGTCACTGTTAGACAGAAGCACAGTATACTAACCTCGAAAAAGGGCATAGCAAAATTAATTTAAAATGGGTGACGAAAGCCAAACACACTCTAGCTAGGCTTATAAATGCCCTAGGGCAGATAGCCTAGTATGAACCTATGAACCTATGAAATGATGCAATAGTTTAGCATAGGTGGATTGTCATACTAGTTATAAGATTGAACAATATCACTTGTGATTTAATGTCATTAATTAATAGAGTTACATGGCTTGTTGTTCAATTCCTGAAAGGGGCAACATTATATGAATGTACTGATATTGCATGAAAAACATTATATCTAAGTATTATTATTATTATTATCCATTTTTATGTTGGATAATGATATGTCATTACAGAATGTGACTGCATGGCAGTGAAATGGTTATTCGGAGCATGTTATGCTGTGACTGCTAGTCTGGCATGAGCATTGAGTATTAACATTTATAGCATACCCACACAGACAGACTGATGTTCACTTCTGGGACAGTGTATATCCTTCATGACAGAAACAGCCTCTTTGTCAAATAATCAGTCATGTTATAATGCTTAGTGTTATGTGGATAGTAAGGTGTGTAATTCCTTTTCAGCATTCTCGCTAAGTATAGTTGTTCATACTATATCCATATCTCCTGTGCTGACACACATTTTCAGTTCAGTTATTTGTGACAGCCTCTATTGCTTCCTGATGTGGCACATGCAGGCAATAAAGAGGTCTAGAGAGGCCGTTGTGTAATAGGCAGGGGTGTGAATTTGGTAAGATCTGTCTGTCAGCCAAATGTTTCAAAAAAAAGTGGCAATGACATGGCAAGCTTTTTCATGCATTTTCATACTGGGTAAGTCAACAATACACCTTATATGGTATGATAGTGCTGTACTCCATTCTGTGGTGTTCTTCGTTACATCACTGACACACATATGTCTGTGGCACCCATTACTGCTATGCATCTCTCTGATATATCTTTGGACATGTGTTCTAAAAGGACATGATGCAACTGTTTCTTAGGTCATTCTTTGCTCATATGCATTACTTGTTCACACATTACTTATGTTCTGTATTGCATGTCAATCTCCAGATATGCCCCGGGATTCATGAAGCTTCCGCCAGGCGCAGGTGATATAACACCAAATATGTCCGCCGAGCAATTAAGGTACGATCCCATTCCATGTGCACTATCTGCGTTCACCAGATCTGCGCAGCTCCCAGCGTAGGTATGCAAATCACCCCATGCACAGTACTGCAGCATGCAAATGAAAGTACATAGCGATTCATGAAGTTCTGTAGGTGTAGTGTAAGCCTACAGAAATGTAAAAAAAAAAAAAAAAACAGTTTACATGTTGACAAACAGAACACTGGAGCCTTGGAAGCGGACCAGACTCATGTATTACAAAGTTAACATATGCCAATGGCTAAATATACAGCCAATGGCATAAGAAAAGATGCACAACACATAAAAAATAACATTTAATGTCATGGCTACAGTAACGCAAAGTATAACCGTAGGGCATGTGTGCGCAAACGGGAACACAAGGAAAATATATACAAATGTCATAAAATAGCAATGTAACACAAATCATGATTTCACCATAATAGTCAATGGTATGCATGCTACACCACAACCAATCTGTAAGGGTTGCTAAGGGCTTGTGACAGTGTTCGGCACGGTAACTATGAATTAGTAGTCAATGCCATGCAAATGAGGCAAGTAATAATGAATCACAAACGTCCCGCTGGCCTAAGGATGTGCAATACAGCGCAGCACTACAACACTGAGGAGTGCTCTGGAGGAATACATGACATGAGCAGTGGGGTGTGCCACTGCAGCAGTAAGCAAATTGGAGCAATGCAAATCCAGGCGGCCTGTTGCTAAGCAAAGCCGCAGAACAGGGGTGTGGATGTAGGTATAGCTTTGCTCAGCTGAGAGTATACATGGTGCCCGAAAGCGCATGTGCACGTGGATGAAAACATGCCCGAAATCCGGTAAGCGGACTCACGCGCCGCGCACCACAGCCCAAGAAGGAAGTTTAGTGGAAGACAATAAGGCAATGGCGCAGTAGGGTAATTGGAGTACAACTGAGCAATTAACACCTATTAACTCACAGTGGGCAGTTGACGCCAGCTAACAAGGCTGCTAGCAGCAACCTGTAAAACAGGATAGGGGAGGTGTTGGATTGCAAAGAAAAGAGAACTGTAACCGCCGAGCAAAGCAAACCTGCAGTAGATCGGCAATAGAACACATTTCGCAAGACAATCCTGGTTTGAGAAAGTACAAAACAAGAAAGCAGGCTGCTGGATGCATGCCAGACAATGGGTTGGGAATCATTAAGAAATGTTGAGGCAAGGGCAAGAGGTAATCCACGGCAGCTAAATGTAATTCAACACCAAAGGCAGCACAATAGCAGTATCTGTGGTAAAACACAAGATACCCTGCAGCTCCGAATGTACATACACACCCTATGACATCATCAGTGTTCAAAGCACAATAGTATAATGTGTGAAGGCACCTCACACACACTTGTGTATTCCCAAACACTGCACCATCAGTGTAAACAGACGGGGAACTTTTACAATGTACTTGTTGGGAGCTGCCATAGCTGTGATTCATCAGCATGTGTTGGAGACTGAAGGTGTTGTGGAGGATGATGCTGACAACCACCTCAGGCCCCGGAGGAGGAGAAGACTGTTCAGACCAAGGGTAACTTACCAGGGGCTGCATGATCTGGAGATAGTAGAGTATTACAGGGTGGACAGGGACATCATACAGCAAATAGTTGAGCTGTGCCAGCCACGCCTGAGATCCAGAAACAACAGAGGGGAACCCATCCCAGTGGGCACGAAGGTATGTGTAAGCTTGAGAATACTAGCCACAGGTACCTTTCAAAGGCCAACTGGAGATATCATGGGGATCTCACAGGCATCAGCATCCAGGGTACTCCACCAGTTCCTGGATGCCATGTTACTACATGCCAGTGAGCATATATACTTCCCCCAAACTCAGGAGGAGTTGGCCAGCAATATGCATCTCTTCCACCATGTGGCACACTACCCGGAGGTACTGGGTGCAATATACTGCAAGCACATACGTATCAAGTCACCACCCAGAAACCATGGTAGGCGCTACATAAACCGCAAGGGGTACCACTCCATCAACTGCCAGGTCATGTGCAATGCCCAGGGCATTATCATGGATGTGTGTGCTGGCAGCCCTGGAAGCTACCATGACTCCCACATCTGGCATGCCTCACAGCTGTATCAGGTATTTGTCGGGGGGGACATCCCATATGGCCACCTTGTGGGGGATGCTGGCTATGCACTGGAGCCGTGGATGATGACTCCCATCAGAAATGCACACACGCACCCATGCAAGAATGCCATAATGAGGCACACGTACAAACCAGAATCATCATAGAGCATGTGTTTGAGATGCTGAAAACACGGTTCTGTTGCTTGGACATATCTGGTGGAGCCTTGCAGTACTCTTCAGGCACGTGTTCCCACATCTTTATAGTATGTGCCATGCTACATAATATGATCCTGCGGAAACAGCTGCAGCAGGGACATAATGATGAAGGCCCTCACAGCCCACCGCAATTGCCAAGGCCATCACAGGCACAGAGGGATTCTGACCATGAACAACCTGTGCCAGCCCCAGTAGGCAGATGGAGGCATGCCCAATATGCCCACGCCTTGGCAAAGAGGGAATGTATAGCACATACACTGACAGTGTAGGCCCCTATGGACTGACACACTTCTCCACCTGCACACACAGTAAAATGGATGGCACACACACACACACGACCATCTGCAAAATGTAATGTATAGTTGGCCTACTGTGTGAATCCTACATAGGGAGCTCTCAACTATTGCACACACAACAGCTATTGGAACAAGGAAAGTCAACACCTGAACAGTAAATGAAGCTAACAGCATATGTTGATACTGTATGTATAGGTTCCTAGGTACATCGGTAGGTACATGCCCGATTGTCAGAGGTCATTCAGCAGCCTAGGGAAAATGTGCCTGCTATCGCCACCCCATTGATTAACCAACTGTCCCTCTGTGGAGCAGAGCCAATTGTGGGATCCATGTGTGTAACCACTGTTCCCCACCTACTCTGCATGGATTCCCTGGAGTGTTAATGAGGGCCTCCATATAATGTAATTAGGGATGTAGTGCCAAAGCATGGGGAGTACCCATGACAGGTATCTGCCACCCCAGCATTCTCCAGTTATGGTTGTGTCAAGGTATAGCACATTACAGTGTGTGGCCCACTCTGACATAGATTCCCAATGCTGGAGCCCATCCATTAAACATCACTTGGACATACCATGAATTGGTATCATCCATATGTAAACTAACTGAGTTACACATTTGACTGCAGTATGGAGGAACAGCCATAGTACAGTCCACATACAAAACACCATTAACACCTGTACAAACACCAGATGACCAAGTGGTAAAGCCACTCACTGTGTCGTGTGTGTACCTGGTTCCACATCCTGCAAGGTCAGTCACGTAATCCCGATGGCATGAATAATGGATGTTGGATGTAGGTCATTAGAGCATGTGTAAGCAAATGTTAGTGGGTTCATGTGGAAGCAAGTGACGCTAAGCGTCGTTTAAATATGACTAAACGGATATGCGCAAAACAGGTCTATGCTTTGCCATATTCCATGCAGATCACGGTCAAAGATGACCAGAACAGGTGAAACCAGCATTATTCACCCTTGTACTAACAGTGCCTGCTCTGAGAGGTAAACTGACCACTGGCAGGAGTAGAACATGCAACCATGTACACAATCACCTACCACTAAGCTACCCGAGATGTACCAATGGCAAGTGTGTATTGTGACAGGTTAAAACACAAAAGGGCAGAGTTCAGCAAACAGAATACACCGCCATGTACCCAACGAAAGGTGTGTACACTCCCTCTCCCTGTCTATATATATATATATATATATATATATATATATATATATATATATATATATATATATATATATATATATATATATAAAGGGTGATAGAGAGATGTATGTAGATATATACAGAAATACATATATCTGCGAATATATAGACAGGTTAACGACTTGTACACAACCATGGAGGTACAAATAAATAGGATACTGCCAACTACCGAATGCTTTACATACCGACACGTGTAATCATGAGGCTTAAAGACCGAAAGACCGCAGTACCGGAACACTATAACCACGAGTAATATTATCATGATGTTAAGGGACATTTAATTATTGCTGCCGGTGCTGCAGTCCAGGTAGGTGCTGTGTTTAAGTGTGGTTCTGATTGCTATTGTGTGCATAAGTGCATATTGAGAATGTGGTGTGTGTTTCTGTGGGACTGTAATGTGTGTGTGTGTGCGTGTGTTTGCATCGTGGGTCTGTCCGTGCTAACAAGGAGGTAGATTATTACAGTAGTTGTGGTCATAGTCGGCCTTAGGCATACGGTTACCACCTGTCCCACTTTGAGAGGGACAGTCCCTCTTTGGCCAGTTGTGTCCTGACAACAAATATTAAAAAGGGCAAATGTACTTAGATTGTAGGACATAATGATGTCCCATATATTAAGTAATAGTTGCATTAAATAGTTATTTCTGTCTCTCAAATGCATAAATTGTACAAGAAACATAATTAGCAAATAAAGTACTACAAGTATAAGGTTTTATTTAGGGCAAAAGTAAGTTCTATCCTTTGTACTGACAGTGGGTATGTGTTGGCCTCTAAACCCTGATGTGTACCCTGCAAATGTCCCACTATGGCCATTTGAAAAGGTGGCAACCCAAGCCAAAGAGTTTGAGTCACCAACACAACTGCAATGAGTGCAAATATCTGTGACAGAAATACACGAGACAGCTTTCATGTAGCAACAGTTCAGTAAATATCAGTGTATGTCGGAGGGATTGAAGGATCAGCATCACCTGCATGCTATATAGGAAATAATTAACAATGGTTTAATGAATAAGCCTGCAATAAACATAGTATTAGTCTACTAAATGACAGGTCTTCAATTAGGGAAGGGGCCCCCACACACATATGGAATATGTATAAATGCAGTCCCCACAAACCTTTATCTGCTATGTACACCCACCTACATCTCCCCCACACCCGAAACAATTGCAATACAGATTGTAATAACATCGCAAACATCCACTCACTCAATGACATCTGCAGAAGTGTTAACATACCTTGTGAGAGACACACTTGTAATGGCGCCATGTGAAATCGTTGCTGTTGTACAATGGAACAGACACCAGTGTTACAGGTTTTGTTTGCAATAGTCTCATATCAGACGGTTGAGATAACCGCTACACTCACATGTAGAACTATTTACTCTAGCCGTCACACACAATCCATGGGGGGCATGAATTCAAAGTATCTGTGTCTCTCCATATAGCTGTTACAATTCATCACAATAAAAAACATCCAGACCGTTTCCCTCGAAGGTAGGGCAAAAGGACAACACCCAAGTGGAGTATTCAATTATACCCTACTGTTGCCATGTAATTGGCCAATGGAGTAGCTGCACAGCTGATGTGCATGTAATAATTTACTCCGGAACACCAATTGGTGGCAGGATACCACATGTTACAGGTATCCACATATGAAATGACGGCTTGTCATACATTCAAACCGTATGCTCATACCATTGAATCGTTTAAAGAGGAAAGGAGTAACACAGATACTATTGTATACTCGGACCACTAAGAAGGTATGTAGAACACTCAGTATGTTAGTGTATGTAGTGCCTGTTCTGTATTAATGAAAGTGTATGCAATGCAGACAGTGGGAAAAGGTATTATGTAGTGATGTCTTGTTGAGCATAGAAACGCTTGTAGAAATTGTGTGTACTGCTGTGGGCCACAAGGTAAACACCTTATACACCACAAGGGATGCTACATAAGGGCTTTAAACATAACAATTCCACTCCAGCTACTGTCGGTGGTAGGGTTTGTCCAACAAGTACGTGCCATAACAGGGGATAGTTTATGTTGATATACTGTAACAGTAGGCATATGTATGGGCGTATAACGAGAATAACAAGCCTAAGGTGGTCCTGCTGTGCAATTATGCTTTGCATTATGGGATATGGTTTCAAAAATGTGAAAAGTACAGTATTGTAGGTAGATATGTCAGATATTTTACATAGCACGACTGTTATATTATGCAAATATAAGCTGTGTGTATTGGAATGTACAATACACAATAACAAGATACATATGTCTTGTAGTCACCAAACAGTGTAACAGCATGATAGCTAATTGAAATGGAAGAGCTACTTAATTATCCATGCACAAAGGACATGTAATAGCTTCATAGGTTCATAGTTAGGTACTATGCTGTCTGGCCAAGTCCATTTGTAAGCCCTAATACAGTGTTTTTATTGGCAGCACCTCCCTAGGTTAGTGCCCTGTGCCTCTGAACAGCACAGCCATTTGTTTCCTGCACCTGTGTACAGTACAGCCACTGCAGTGATCCCTGGCATACATGTCTGTTCCCCATCCACCCATCGAGGTATCTCATGAAGAGTGTTATTGAGGGTCCCTGCCTGATGTACATAGGAATCATGTTCCAAAGCATGGTGAGTGTTCATTTCAGGAATGTATCCTTCCAGCACATGCTACTCATCATTGCATTTGGGTACATCTCCCAGAGCATGTTGCTCTCAGTAGCTTTTGCTTATGTTGCTTATGTGGAGCATATCCATCAATATTGTTGTGGACATGGGCCTTGTATGTTCAGCAGAGGTCACCTCTGAGTATGCAGTATGCAAATGACTACAGTTGGGGTTTCAGTATTTGTGCTGCATACGTCATCCTTTGGAGGTGAGTAATACTGTTGGTGCATTAATGTTGTGGTATTTAAAGCCATTGATGTCCTGTAAGGTACACCCCAAATGGGGTGTTGTACCCTTGAATGTGTTTCATAAGTCAGGAGTATAGAGGTACAATGGCAGCCTTTACAGATTAGGGTGGCTATGTAAAAGGATATCCATGCCCCCTTGGCAGTAAGGTTATCAAAGGAGTGGGTACTATCTACATGTGTACTAAGATCCCTTATAATGTCTTATGTATGTAGGGGACTACCACCTATGCGATAGTCACTGGGTGATTGTTGTAATCCAAAGGGGATGTCTATGTACCTTCTGGCATGCTGCTTGAGGCCATGTTACTGACACCAGGTATCCGTCACAGTGATATCCGTATGGAGGGTGTGTGTATTAGCTGGTGAATCAATCATGGCCTGTAGTTTGCAGTCATCTGGAAACCTATTCAGGGAAAGTCTTTCTGTGCTAGACTGTAATTCAGGGAAGCATATAACGAACATGAGGGTCCCTATGACCGAGGACTGGGGTATGCCAATTGTAACTGATGTACAGTAGGAACTGTGGTATGCTACCTTCACCACATGTGTCCTGTCTGTGAGCCACTTTGCATAACATCTCAAGATGTATGGGTCGCTGTGCAGGTGGATGTGTATACTGACAATACCAGAATGGTGAACGGTGTTGACAGCCAATGAGAGGACAATGTAGGCTGTGTGGACCACCTTACCATCATCTACTACCTTGGTAACTGTCTCAAAGGACTCCACCAGGTGTAGGAGCCATGGTGTGTCCCTAACAAATCCAACCTGGGTGGTATCAAAGGTTTGGAGGCCAACAATGTCTCTGTGAATGTCTTCCATGATAATGTTCTCCATAGCCTTGCAGAACAGTCTAGTCAGGCATATAGGGCAATAGTTCCTCTGGTCCATTGTGGCGCCACCTCTGTGGAGTGTGATAACTGTTGCTGTGTGCCATTCAGGGTCCACAATGCCTGATACAAGGCTATTAGTGAATCTGGTGCCCAAGTGGGGAGCCATGTCATTCTGAGGTTTGTGAAAATCGCAGCCTGGGATGTTGGATGGTCACATGGAGTGTGTGTTCCAGGCTTTAGAGAGAGCAGGTCTGAACTGCTTAGTTGTGACCGCAACGACTCTGCATTGATCCTGTATAGATGTAGGCCCTTTATGGTGTGAGAGGGGTGTAATGTTAGCTGCCAGGTTGTTGCCAATATCAGTCGGTTCTGTAATGTTTCTGCCTAACCGTTGTATGTCAGAGCAGATGTGGGTATTGCCATCGAGAGTAATGACATACCTCCATAATGCTTAGTGGTAGTCCTTTGAATGTGTCACAGTAATGTTTATGTAGCTAGCATTAGACGATGTAAGAAGGGATCCCAGAATCCTACTGAGGCTGACCAGGGAGCTACCCCACTCATGGGAGTGTACCCTACTTTGCAACTGTCTCCTTCTGTCATGCAGTATGTCCATGGCAGTGGACCCCCAGAGTGGCGTCCATTATGTGGTGGGTACTATCATGGCTCTGTTTGGGATAGAATGATCCATGCAGTCGTGTAAGTGCTAATGAAGTGCAGTTGGGAATGTTTCTGCGTTTGTAACTATTTTGTCCATCTGCAAGGGTGTCATGGTGTTTACTACTTCTGTCATACAAAGCATGAAGTTGGCTTTGTAGAAATATTGCACTGTGTTTTCCATGAAGGGTGTGGTGCCGGGATATGGATAACAAGGGTGATTAGCATACGTTCGGAACTGACCAATGAGGGGATAACCCCAGGTGTGTAACACCAGTCATACATGTTGGTAATGTCCAGGTCTAGGATATTGTTGGCCTTGGTGGTGGTGTGTATAGGTTGATCCAGCCGAATGGAGTTTATTAATTCACGAAAGTGTTGGCCTAATGTGTCAGTACATGAGTAGGTATCACAGTTAGGTGTGTGGTAGTGTCAGTGTCAGATCAGTAGTTCCTGTCTGAACCCTACTTTCCAGTACACCAAGAAATGAGGGCCGTTAACCTTGGGGTATGTTGTGGAATCCGTAGCAAGCTACAATTTGTATAGCAGTTCTGGCCACAGTTAGTTGCACTCGGATTGCCTCTGATGCATTGTGCTAAGCAACCAGCATGGAGGTGTGTACATCCCTGTGAAATATGGACACACCTCCGCTGTGGGTGTCCGGTCCTGGTTACATGACTGAAAGGTGTGGTCTATGTAATAGCCTGTCAGTGCAGGGCTGCTCTCCAGAGTCTAGAAGCAGGTCACAGTCACTGCAGAGACATCAAAGTGGTTCATTATAAGGAGTGCCTCAGATGAGTGCGTTTGAGATGAAGATGTCAAGCACTGAGTAACAATACCCTCAGGTTTTGCTTGCCTGTACCTGTTCTGGTGGTGAATATGTTTCTGAAATGTGTCTAAAACAGGCAGTATAGGAGCAGCAAGAGCCTTAGATGTTACCCATTATCCCAGGACTGACAGGTGCAGGCCATCTGTGCCAAAGCATTGTAGTTTGTCGACCATGTCATTCAAAGCAGACAGATACTGGATACCCTTGGAATGACACCAGACACATAGGCAACTCTTGAAGTGAATAATTCTGTTGTTCTACTGTGTCATCAGTCTGGACTAATGCAGAATGCTTCTCAGGGCTTGGGCGATACCTGCCTGGGCTACAAGATCGGAGAGCTATTGCATGTCCCTGTACATGTAGTCCAGGAAGTTACATCTCAGGGCATTCACACTAACGTGGAGAATGACAGTCATATTTTACCTATTGAGGAGTGACCTGAGTGCATAGGTTATGTTGTGGATCCTGTTACCCGACAGCCAGATGACAGTGACTATCGCCTTGTGTGGCCTGCTGAGTGGGACATCAGTGTGACCGCCTACAGAGTCATCTATGACTAATGTGTTGGGTATGTTATGACACCCTATTGGCTGTAGTTGATGGGCACACATGAGTCTGTGGGCTATAAGTAATTGGTGTTGTGTTTGGTGATGGGGGCTGCCTCTGTTGCCTACATAGAGTAGTATGGAGAGGCTCCGCAAATGTTGTACTCTTACTATGTGTGGCCTGTGGTGGTGGAGATCTACTGAGACTATGTGATGAGTGGGGTGTGCTGCAAATGTTTAATATCCCCACATGATTGTCAGGGTAAGTCTGGATTGGAGAGAGCATTACCTACAGCATGGCTACATATGTGCATCTCCCACAGGCTGTAGTGTCGTATGTTAGGAGGTGAGCATTGACTGTGTACATGAGACAATTGCTATATTGCCTCATGTTGCCCACATTCATCATATAGACAGGCAATGACACTGGTAATTGACATTTGGACATGCCTGTCTAGTCAACCATTACTCACAAGATATGTGAAGTAAGTATGTACAACAGCTGTTGTACTGTAAGCATGCTGGAAATGTAAGGACAAGCAGTGTTTACCTGTAGGAAATGAGTAGGATTGAGTGATATAGTAATTAGTAGCTCCTCATGAAGTGTGTACATGTTCTGAACAAGTGCTGAGCATGAATAAGCAATACAGATAGGGTGTTGGATAATATAAACTCACTACCCCCCCAATAGGTACACAATCACATATCCATG
This sequence comes from Protopterus annectens, assembly GCF_019279795.1. Taxonomy (NCBI): domain Eukaryota; kingdom Metazoa; phylum Chordata; order Ceratodontiformes; family Protopteridae; genus Protopterus; species Protopterus annectens. The sequence continues at coordinate 1,075,713,686 of NC_056731.1, forward strand.
AACACGACAGAGCCCCTGTAACTATAACTATGATGGTACAAGGTAAACTCCAGCTGCATGTGACCTGTTCAAATCCCTGGTCGTATAATACACATATGGCAAAACAGTTTGCTCTACACATACACTGCCATGTAAAACATAGGTTCATGGCAGTCTGTGAAAATACGGAATGGATCACACTAACAGTTATCACAACCTACAAAGTGGAGATGCCACTCATAATGGGAGGCACAGCACTATCACCCTGCTGAGTATGGTCTGAAAGCCTATGAACCTTAATCAACATAGATGTTGTTAGCAGTACAGATGTAGATGACAGTACTGATGAATTCACACTGCATAGCATACCTGTGACAGGTCAGAAGACATCATCACCCATACTGTGTTCCACCTACACTCAGTATACTACATGTACCTTCGTATGTCACAGGAGTGTTCTACCAGTGGCCTGTTCACAGAAGCAACACCACAAAAGGTGTCTGAGTGATATGTGCATATCACACCACTGGCAGCTACAGTAAAACAGGGTTAATGTTTTGTACTCCCATGTCATTGTAGACCATACCACACAGACACATGGGAGGCATCTGCATATGTGAGAATGAATGGCCATGGCCTAGGAACAATAGCTGACTCAGTGTTGTGGACAACATACAGCATGGGCTTTGTGGGTGAGGTGCATGACATATGTGCACAATCTGACAGCTGCTTATTGCATTGTCACTGCTATGTTAATAACCCTGTACCCATTAACTACCACCTCGGCAGCGGTCAACATTATGGACACAGTGTGTAAGGGATAGTGCTGTGCAGTTTACTTCCCTGAGCTAGTGACATCACCAGGCCTATTAGGTAGTCATAAGAGGCAACCCAAGTCATGACAGGGTGCCATCCATTAGCATGGAGATCTTTGGACAGCCATACTCAGCACTCACGTGACCAATATCGGATCACATATCACCTTTAAGGGGCATTGTCCATGCTTGGATGGGCGACACCAGCCTTCACAATCCTTATCTCCACTATGCAGCATGCTGCCTACCCTGCATAAAGACATGTGCAACACTGTAATGTTGGACATGCTACACGTACATATCCTGATCTGAAAGACATTAGTCATGGACAGCCACCTTCTTAGTACATGGGTCGCCACATGCTGGACAGATCCCTGTGCCATACATGTGACATACTCCTGCCATACCATGCAACCCGGTCCAGCAAAGATCCACATGTCATCTCTGTCATACATGGTGCGATAGCCACATGGTAGATGTATCAGTGACTGTCTGGATCAGTAATGTGGCACTGATTCACCTGTCAGCAGTAACATGGCTGTCGGATACAGTTAGAAAACCTGACATCCTATGCCCATACATGGCCCATGGCATACACACTACTACATGATCTTGGCTGTACATGCTTTAGTTGATAACCATCTCTGCGAATACCATCCGGCTAGCCATTGTCCCATGTGTATCACATGTGCAACACAGGCGATACGTGGCAGGATGTTGAATTGTTGTACAGTGCCGTGTAGATGTATATGGCAAAGCACATGCATGTAAAGGTTTCCGTGCACATGTCTGCATTGTCACTGCCCATGTCCGTGAAGGCAGTGTATGTGATGATATGTGACATATACACAGCATCAAGGTCAACAGCATTAATGTGCACACATCCAGGCATGTGCTGATAGGTAAGAACACCAGTACAGGCAAACAGACATGCCCACATCAAGACAACATTCACATGGAGTATGAGCAATGTAATGAGGTGACACACATATAGGGTGATAATATCCTATCCCCATCGGGTGTTACATGTGTGTGAAACAAACATGTCAGTAGTGTGAGTGTCATGACGATTTGCAAAGACAACTGTTCATAAGTACTAAATGTAATACACATGAATGTGCATCTGTATCTCTGTGCATCTCTGAGATGCTGTGACCTGTCTCCATCATTATGTCTTACAGATAATGCCTCGATCACGACTGCTGGCATATAGCCACTTGGAGGATGATGCCCTCATACCATACCTCCATGATAACTATGAGGTACTGTTCAGCCATGTGCCACAGCATGCCCAGCAGCATGATGGCCTGTGGCAGGAACTTCGCAGGAGGGTTAATGATGTGGGTGGCCATAACTGCACCTACCAGCAGGTGCGCAGACACTTCATGGACCTGATCCAACATGCGAAACAGCATGACCATGCAATCGCCAGGGAACAAGGTAGAACAGGTGGTGGGCCACCAACCCAGCCCCCACTCACACCTACCGAGGAGCTACTGGCCAGCCTGGGGACCACATCAGAACAGCATCCACAAACTCTAGCTGCCATCATGGAGGTGGGTGTCTCCCAACCACAGAGCCTGGAGTTGCCTGGTAAGTCACTACTGCACATATAAATATTATATCCCATTTAGTCGCATGTGTCACTGTTCACTATGTAATGTAACATCATATGCAAGGTATGTTTACACACATGCCGCATACTATAGTATGCTACCCTGTGTATGCACACATGTGCATACTCCATATAATATATGCTATTGTACTGGCGAATGTGTTAACATGCAAAGTGCACCCTGTAGCTGTCATACAGTCATGGATAATGATCAAACTGCTGTGTCACCCCTATACAGGTACCTCTGGTGTGCCGCAGAGACAGCAGTCCATTGCAGGTGAGACAGTTATCAGTATCAGGCATGTGAATGCACAGATCTATTTGCCATGTGGCCAGTTAACACATGCACACATAATGCATGGTCCAGTCATGATATACAGGTCGCAGCTATCATCAATCACACTGGCTATCCATTTGCAATATATACAAACCAAATGAAACAACAACATGAAACCACAGTAACTGTCATTGCTAGATGTGTGGACAGCTGTCCATACAATGGTGGAGGCATTGTTCAATGTAGGAATATGTACTATACATCAGAACAACACATGTGGGGTACACAAACAGTACTACACAGTGAGCTGGAATATGGGCAGCCCACATGATTCACCATTGTGGAATGTGCCCCTGCAATGAGTGCAGACATTGTGATATACCAGCTGACATGTCCCAGACATGTACTGGTCCAGCTGCAACATTGTGACACTATCCCATAAAACATACCCCACATACCAGACATACAACTTTTTGTCTGTATAAGCCTGTGGACACTGGAGTATCTGACATCTATGGGTGTATGTCATATGGGACAACACAGACATGTGACATAAACGGCCATTACACATCTGGCCAACACATATTCACACATGGCCATGGAGGATGGCCAGAGACATGGAGTAACATACAGTAGATGTGATGTGTATGTGTGTACACCCTGCTGCACATTGTCTACACATGGTCCAACTATAGCCTTTGTTGAATGGTTATATAGTAGATGTGGAACACTGGACATCCTAACAGCCTGTGCACAGCTTGTGAAGGTGTCACTTAATTCGACCACATACGATGGGTTGCACATCATGACTGTGTCACAGCATGAAAGTAGTCACCTGTATAGCTTCCACATACATACACAGACACCACATCAGGCCAGAGATACTGTACATTTCCCTTGCTGCTGTTGGACATCACTGTCAGCAGTGCACCTCGTGTGTGTGGTACATAAATGTCATGTGGAACATGGTGTATTGACCAGTCTGCCATGTGTGGACACAGTTGACAGGCAGCTAAGAAATGTTAGCAGTTGTGCAGGGGTGTCATCGGTATGTCTTCCGGTGACCTGTCACACATGACACAGCATGGTTTAATGTGTATACACATCAGTGACGTGGGTCACAATCCACAGTATGTATGTATTGTGTTTGCACACAGTCATGGCTATGCACTGTATGTGTATTCCACACTGTATAGCAATGCAATGGCACTGTGTCTGTACTTCACACTGTATAGCAATATAAAAACCTCATACCACCCTCAATGGTCATACACATCTGCTAAAAGTGCATTCTATCTGTGGGGCATACAGACAATGCTGCAATGTGACACCATTACACCATGTACATGTCTCAGGACACCATTGTGTCAAACATGTATGCATGTCACTGCACACATCAGCAGATTACATGTCATACTACATGTTAATGTCAAGGACATATGCCTCACATCAGCCATGTGTACTGTTAACCTGTACTGATCCACATGGTGTATCACAGGGATGCATGCTTACTACCATGATTGTGTGAAATGCATGGCTTCTGTTATGACACATGCTTGCTGTTGTGTGCAACCCAGGGATGTAATCTAACACTGTTAATATCTGAGCTGCATGCCGTCTGCTGTATCACATGCATGCTGCATGCCTTCTGTCATATCACATGCATGGTTGTCTGTGTGTGTGTGTGTGTGTGTGTGTGTGTGTGTGTGTGTGTGCCTGTGTGCCTGTGTGCCTGTGTGCCTGTGTGTGTGTGTGTGTGTGTGTGTGTGTGTGTGTCTTAATTGTAATGTAGAGTCTTTGTTTGCCTTCACAGGTGATGTAGGTGCGTTGCCCTCCTGCGGTCCATCTGATGTTAGTGTCCCCACAGACTCTAGCAGTGATGAACATATGCTTGAGGTACAGGCAGGGTTGTCAGGGGCTGAATCTGTGCCTTTGGTTGCCATCCCACCTATATCCCCCTCTTCCCTGCACACAGTTCTCATGCCAACACATACCCCATCACCAGTGGCCATGGAGGAAGGACAGTTACCATGTGTTAGCTTGGAACAGGAATGTGTGGTGGCTACAGAAGGTGTGTTGTCACACCATGGTGTCAGTGAAATGACAGCAGATGTGCCACACAGGCATATGGCCAGTGCTGCTCGTAGGAGGACCCCTGGCCGACATGCACCTGCTTGACAGAGCGCAGCAGCTGGTGTCACCAGACAAATGTTTCAGACTGTAATGGTGGCACAGGCACGTGCTGAACGGCAGAACAGAGAAGGGCAGAGGCTTCAGAGGGCTGCTATCCCTGCTTTAAATGAAAACATCCGGGCATTGGCAAATGCTCAACAGCAGATTGCTGATGTTTTGGACAGACGATTGGGTGACATGGTTGGAATCCTTGACCATGGCATGGCAATCCATGAATGTGAGCTGTCTGTGATGGAACATCTGGTAGGAGTGAGGCGTAGGCCACATGGATGTAGGCCAGCTACACCACCTGGTGCAGGTCTATGCGAATGAGCTACCTCACATGCCCGCTTTCATAGTGCTGGTAGCAGCAGCAGTGCAGCTGGTGCTGCGCTGTCCACATGAAGACACTGCAGGCCACATGAACGTGGCCCTGGATGCTCCCAGTGGGGACACGGTTCAAGTGGACATGTGTCATCGGACAGTACCCATTCTGTACCCCTGTCTGGTAGTGCCCGTGCAACCCCTGGCAGGCACAGGTCACGTGGCTGTGGCCAGACACAGTGAGCTGTACATCCTGGTCTGTACAATCTGGAGCTGTCTATAATACCCCTGTGTAGGCGGGATACATGGCAGAACTGTGTGCACACATACACGCACACACCAGTAACATCTGTAGGGCACCAACACCCACATGCATAATAACCACACATGTCCAAGTAGATCACAGGCTCTAACCCACACACATGCTGTCATCCACTGGTGCACCCTAGGCCCCTGGTAAGCATTATCACCCTGTGCATATTATGATGCCTGTGCCGCATCCCTGTCATCCACACCATCGGTGCAGGGACATGCTCATATGGTCTGATGCACAGGGTGAACAGAATAGTGAGATAGCTGTATATTACAATTGTTGTGTACTGTTGGCACGCAGCAGACATACCATGTAGTATAGGATTAGACTGCATTGTTTTATGTTCACAGTATGTGTCTTGGTAACAACAGTCACAGCATGTTGGTAATGATGTCCTGTGTCCCTCCTGAAGGTCTAATTGCATGTGTCATTACGTAACAGTGTTTGCAGTTAGAATGCATTATTTTATGTTCACAGTATGTGTCTTGGTAACAACAGTAACAGCATGTTGGTAATGATGCCCTGCATCCCTCCTTAAGGTCTAATTGCATGTGCCATTAAGTATCAATGTTTCCAGTTTCACATGTGTAAATGTGTAGTACTCATAGGCATGGACGGCAATACCAGCATGCTATACGTAGCCTCAACCTCACTGATAGAAAGGCTGACATTCCATAGATCTCTACACACCTACTGATCCAGGAGCATGTGAGCTGTGTACTAGGCTACAGTGGCTAGAGATGGGACATCCATACCAGGTGACATCACAGGTACAGCTACATGGTGCAGGGGGTATACACAGCGGTCTAGCTGATGTCAAGGGTAGGGGCCAGTTGATAGCATGAGGACTCACTGTGTAGCAGTAAAACACTGTCACATTACAGGATGTGAACACACACAGACATACACAGACACACACAGTAACATGCCCACACTCACGGGGTCAACGAGGCAATGCCACTGTAACACATACTTGATAGTGTTTAGGTGAGGACCCCTGCCTATGTGGTAATCACCATTACAGTGCTGTGCACCCACATGACGCGACACAGCGAATGAACATGTACAGGTAGTCAGTAATGTGTAAGACTGATGGCATCAACAGGGTAGTAGGTTGCATCACCTTGAGGGGTTAGGGGCCCTATATGTTATCAATGGTAGCATACATCCTCACTCCATGCACCAGACAGCCATACATACATACACACACATACACACACTGGAGTCCACACATGTCATGCGCATACAGATAGCTAACATGTGTGATACACACACCACCCCTGCCTATGTATTGCTGTCCACACTGCAGTATGTACAGATCTCTACAACAGTGTACAGGGGTGTGTAACATTTGGGATGTATTCCCCACCATACGTGGCATATATGGTCAGACAAGCAAACACACATGGCAGTACTGTGAATCAAACACCTGCTATCTTCTGATAATGCCTGACAGACATGCAGCAGTATCGCCCACATTACAATGTGTACCGACGCTACCTTTGACAAGTGTGCTGCTATATGCACATGGGAGGACTTAAGTGTTACAGGTGTCAACTGCTTTACAGTCAGTGACACCCTGACCGCTGTGTAGGTTGTATATCTTCACCTTCACTTACTGGAAACATAGCTTACTGTTTGCACATGTTATGGCAGGATGGCTTGTGACACACCTGTGAGATGTCTTCAGCAAACATCCATCTGCAAAGGTGGCCCACCACTTTATGTACACACATTCATCCATACCTGATGTACATCTTACCGTATTGTCAGTATTTCACCATATACAGGTGCCAATGATGGGACTGCATTGCAACTGCACGTTGTAGTAGGACACAGATAAACTGCAAACGTCAGCTACTGCTCATGCATGGTAGCTGAATGCACACCACTACATGAACATGTGTATAGGTCCTACATTCCTGTCATGTAGACATGTTTGTATGCATTGCAATTGGTGAACATGTATGACATGCATGACACATGGACTGTTGTATGCTATGATAGTTGTCATGGGTAACCAGCACAGAGGGAATGTTAACTCATTCAACATTTCTACCTTATGTACTGTTAGCATTGAACAGCCATGGACCTACCTTCCATGTGCATGCATGTAATCACTGTAGCCACATGTCTGCATGAAGGACAGCATTAGCTATGCTATGTACATATGTGTTTTGTGTGTGTGGGGCATGTACATATCCACGGTGATTACATGTATGTCACATCCAAACATGGTGTGTGTTGCCTGGTGTACAGCAACAGTTATCTGTTACAGCTGTATAAGACCCAGGGCCCCTGTTATGTGTACAGCAGACCTGGTTATGAATAGTGGTATCAGTGCATTGCATAACACATGATGGAATCCTGTCAGTACATGGGTAGTCTGCACAGTTGCTGTAGATCTAGGTACAGTCCACTGGTCATGAGTAACATGGTTTTGTACTAATGTATGGATGTGTGTTGCTGGTCCAAGGACACGGTGATGTGTGAGGGCTACATACTACAGTGCGGCATTTACCACTGTGATCTGCACCTGACACATCTGTGATGGCTTTTGAGAGTGTACTGGTCAGTATATGCGTGTGGCCTTCATATACGTGGGGACACTAACACCTGGAGTGGTCCATAATGGTCTTATGGCCCACATGTCTGTATCTGAGGTATACAGTGGTAGTGTTATCACAACTGAGCCTTATGCCAGGTGTTCCTCACTGCACAGATGTCAGTATTCCCCATTGTTGGATCTAGATTGGCAGCTATGATTATGAACGCTACATATCTAGCACTATTTAGCATACACATACAATGCAGTTGTCCTGTAGGTGTCAGGGTGTTTACCTGGTCTCAGGTTCTTCATCTAGGTATGATTCTACATGCTGGCAGTACCCACTCCTGCCAGGACAACACCATGGTGTTGATTAGTGTGCCAGGTTTAGATTGGTACAGCTAAGGTGATTGGTACAGCTAAGGTGATGGACAGCAGCAGGCGTTGTTTAGAAGACGGTGTCAGACATATGTCGTGGCATTCATGCTAACAATGATGACTATCGACACACTGTGCCCTTCCTGATTAGAATCTGTGTGCATTCAAGACAGCCCTTCGCTACTAAGTGTGTGAGCATGCCCAGTATGCCGTTGTGTAGATGGACACATAGTGCATTCCAGACTGACATGTTCTACTGTGTGAGCATGCCCAGTGACACCTTGTGTCAGTTGTGTCTCTGTGCAGGCATGACCATTGTTATCCTGTATAGCGATAGTGGTCATCCAAGCATCAGATGGCCATACCCACTACAGGATGGTTTCCTAAATTTAAAACACTGGTTCACAGGTATGTACACCATAACTGCCAACATCCATGTCAATGTCTGCATTCCTAGAAGGTCATATTGACTGTCTTGAAAGGTGTACTGTCTGTGGTGCATCTCGTATCTATGTAGTGTTGTAATAGTGCTCCGTAGATAGCCAGTTGTCCTGCTCACACCACTGCCGTGTGTTCGTCTCCGTCTGCCTTGGGACACTAATATGCTTTTAGACTGATCACACTCCATACAATCCCTATCGGTGTCTTTGCCTTTGCTGATAATGTCACCCACCTAGAAATATGCCTCTGGGAGTGATGTGATCAAGTAATCTTGGTAGCGCATTCTGTAACTGCGTAATGCTGTAGTGTGATAAGGTAGTCAGGTCTATGTTCTAATCCCAGCCCTGCCATGTGTGTGTGTATCTCCAGCTGCCTGGGGACAGAATACTGTTTTTAGACAGCTCACTCTCCATACACTCCCTATCAGCGTCTTTGCATTTGCTGATGATGTAACCCACCTAGAAGTATGCCTCTGGGAGTGCTGTGATCCAATAATCTTGGTAGCGCGTTCTGTAACTGCGTAATGCTGTAGTGTGATAAGGTAGTCAGGTCTATGTTCTAATCCCAGTCCTGCTGTTTGTGTGTGTGTTTCCAGCTGTCTGGGGACAGAGTAATGTTTTTAGACAGTTCACTCTTCGTACACTCCCTATGGGCATCTTTGCCTTTGCTGATGATGTCACCCACCTAGAAGTATGCCTCTGGGAGTGCTGCGATCCAGTAATCTCGGTAGTGCGTTCTTTTACTGTGTAATGCTGTAGTGGGATAGAATAGACAGGTAGGTGCTCGATTCCAAGGCATGACAGGTGTGTGTGTTTGGCAGTCATACCCTATGCATTGGTATATGTGGGTGGCTAGCTTCAGGATGTGTTGAGTTTGTTTTGTTGCTTTCCTATATAGTGTCCACAGATTGCATAATCGGCCAAGACACTGGGTTGTCAACACATACATTCACCAAGAGGTCTGGTGAGTAAATGTCAGCAGCCCTACTCTTACTTGCCTTGATAGTAACACCACTATATAATGCATGTGGCACATGGTTTCCTTTCATTCTAATGCTTTGGTGTTGTCATGTGGTCCGCTGTTGTGATATAAATGCAATATCTATGTATGTGTGTGTATATCTATATGTATGTATGTATATCTATCTATATATATATATATATATATATATATATATATATATATATATATATATATATATATATATATATGATATATGTAGATATAGACAGACAGACATAGATATATACATATATGTATGTGGACATTAGCACTATTGAATGTTTGTGCTGGATGATCTGTACGTGATCACCTTGGATGTATGTATATCTGTCATGGCATAGTTGTAAAGCATATCATCTGTGGTGTGCAGGGTCCGGGTTCTAGTCGTGTAGACACTGGTTATTTTGTTGCTGGGAAGACCAAGGGACATCAAAATCACGGTGATAGTAAGGCACCTTTAACCAGTTGTGTCACGGATCTGAGCGACAGTAAGCAGTGGTTATTAATTTGGAGGGTTGGTATGGGTCATATAACTATGCATTAGAAGACTATACTATGCAGATGAGGTTGAGAATAGTGAATCCCATTTATCCCCAGGGTGTGATGCAGATCCCAGGAGTGTATGTGTGTAGATAGCCGGGTGCAGGGGCTCGAATATAGATGAAAGCATGGGAGGGGTCAGGCATACTGTGCGTACATTGGAGACGTGTGCCTCGGATTGCTCCTGCCTTACCCTACCCAAGCTAGGGGTGTATCTATACCTGCCTGGTGACATTGGGAGGGACAAAAGCAGTAGTGGAGTAGTCAAGGTGAACAGGCTGCACAAACAGGTGATGATCAGCACAGTCATAAGATTACATGGCCAGCCCACACCAGAACACTACGGTAATGTGAGCAAGCACCATACACACAGGTTTCTTCCACACTCTACACCACTGGTGTATACATGCAGGGACATTTCACAACACAGTCCAACCAAATGAGAAGGGCTGCAGCAGGCAACATAGACCAACATATGCAGGAGGCTGAGAGTGGTGAGGATGTGTATGCTGCTGAACAACCCTTAGTGGGGTGACATAAGACTTTACAGTCCCAGAGTGACTTACCAGGTGCTACATGAGCTGGGGATAGTGGACCGCTATGGGGTGGACAGAGACCTCCTACAGCAGCTTGTTGACCTGTGCAGACCACACCTGACACATCGAACAGGCTGAGTGAAACCCATCACAGTGGAAACCATGGTATGTTTTGGCCTAGGTATACTAGCCAAAGGTACCTCCCAAAGCACAACTGGGGATATCATGGGGATCTCACAGGCATCTGCATCAGAGTATTGCAACAGTTCACAGACGCCATGTCAACACATGTCCTCAACACAAGTGATTTGTAGACCAGCAATATGCATCTCTTCCACCACATGGCCGACTACCCTGGGGTACTCACACACAGAGATACACAGACACACACAGTAACATGCCCACACTCACGGGGTCAACGAGGCAATGCCACTGTAACACATACTTGATAGTGTTTAGGTGAGGACCCCTGCCTATGTGGTAATCACCATTACAGTGCTGTGCACCCACATGACGCGACACAGCGAATGAACATGTACAGGTAGTCAGTAATGTGTAAGACTGATGGCATCAACAGGGTAGTAGGTTGCATCACCTTGAGGGGTTAGGGGCCCTATATGTTATCAATGGTAGCATACATCCTCACTCCATGCACCAGACAGCCATACATACATACACATACACACACTGGAGTCCACACATGTCATGCACATACAGATAGCTAACATGTGTGATACACACACCACCCCTGCCTATGTATTGCTGTCCACACTGCAGTATGTACAGATCTCTACAACAGTGTACAGGGGTGTGTAACATTTGGGATGTATTCCCCACCATACGTGGCATATATGGTCAGACAAGCAAACACACATGGCAGTACTGTGAATCAAACACCTGCTATCTTCTGATACGTCTGACAGACATGCAGCAGTATCGCCCACATTACAATGTGTACCGACGCTACCTTTGACAAGTGTGCTGCTATATGCACATGGGAGGACTTAAGTGTTACAGGTGTCAACTGCTTTACAGTCAGTGACACCCTGACCGCTGTGTAGGTTGTATATCTTCACCTTCACTTACTGGAAACATAGCTTACTGTTTGCACATGTTATGGCAGGATGGCTTGTGACACACCTGTGAGATGTCTTCAGCAAACATCCATCTGCAAAGGTGGCCCACCACTTTATGTACACACATTCATCCATACCTGATGTACATCTTACCGTATTGTCAGTATTTCACCATATACAGGTGCCAATGATGGGACTGCATTGCAACTGCACGTTGTAGTAGGACACAGATAAACTGCAAACGCCAGCTACTGCTCATGCATGGTAGCTGAATGCACACCACTACATGAACATGTGTATAGGTCCTACATTCCTGTCATGTAGACATGTTTGTATGCATTGCAATTGGTGAACATGTATGACATGCATGACACATGGACTGTTGTATGCTATGATAGTTGTCATGGGTAACCAGCACAGAGGGAATGTTAACTCATTCAACATTTCTACCTTATGTACTGTTAGCATTGAACAGCCATGGACCTACCTTCCATGTGCATGCATGTAATCACTGTAGCCACATGTCTGCATGAAGGACAGCATTAGCTATGCTATGTACATATGTGTTTTGTGTGTGTGGGGCATGTACATATCCACGGTGATTACATGTATGTCACATCCAAACATGGGTGTGTTGCCTGGTGTACAGCAACAGTTATCTGTTACAGCTGTATAAGACCCAGGGCCCCTGTTATGTGTACAGCAGACCTGGTTATGAATAGTGGTATCAGTGCATTGCATAACACATGATGGAATCCTGTCAGTACATGGGTAGTCTGCACAGTTGCTGTAGATCTAGGTACAGTCCACTGGTCATGAGTAACATGGTTTTGTACTAATGTATGGATGTGTGTTGCTGGTCCAAGGACACGGTGATGTGTGAGGGCTACATACTACAGTGCGGCATTTACCACTGTGATCTGCACCTGACACATCTGTGATGGCTTTTGAGAGTGTACTGGTCAGTATATGCGTGTGGCCTTCATATACGTGGGGACACTAACACCTGGAGTGGTCCATAATGGTCTTATGGCCCACATGTCTGTATCTGAGGTATACAGTGGTAGTGTTATCACAACTGAGCCTTATGCCAGGTGTTCCTCACTGCACAGATGTCAGTATTCCCCATTGTTGGATCTAGATTGGCAGCTATGATTATGAACGCTACATATCTAGCACTATTTAGCATACACATACAATGCAGTTGTCCTGTAGGTGTCAGGGTGTTTACCTGGTCTCAGGTTCTTCATCTAGGTATGATTCTACATGCGCGAAGTACCCACTCCTGCCAGGACAACACCATGGGTGGTATTAGTGTGCCAGGTTTAGATTGGTACAGCTAAGGTGATTGGTACAGCTAAGGTGATGGACAGCAGCAGACGTTGTTTAGAAGACCGGTGTCAGACATATGTCGTACAGCATTCATGCTAACAATGATGACTATCGACACACTGTGCCCTTCCCTGATTAGAATCTGTGTGCATACAAGACAGCCCTTCGCTACTAAGTGTGTGAGCATGCCCAGTATGCCGTTGTGTAGATGGACACATAGTGCATTCCAGACTGACTTGTGCTACTAAGTGTGTGAGCATGCCCAGTGCCACTTTGTGTCAGTTGTGTGTCTCTGTGTACGGGCATGACCATTGTTATCCTGTATAGCGATAGTGGTCATCCAAGCATCAGATGGCCATACCCCACTACAGGATGGTTTCCTAAATTTAAAACACTGGTTCACAGGTATGTACACCATAACTGCCAACATCCATGTCAATGTCTGCATTCCTAGAAGGTCATATTGACTGTCTTGAAAGGTGTACTGTCTGTGGTGCATCTCGTATCTATGTAGTGTTGTAATAGTGCTCCGTAGATAGCCAGTTGTCCTGCTCACACCACTGCCGTGTGTTCGTCTCCGTCTGCCTTGGGACACTAATATGCTTTTAGACTGATCACACTCCATACAATCCCTATCGGTGTCTTTGCCTTTGCTGATAATGTCACCCACCTAGAAATATGCCTCTGGGAGTGCTGTGATCAAGTAATCTTGGTAGCGCGTTCTGTAACTGCGTAATACTGTAGTGTGATAAGGTTGTCAGCTCTATGTTCTAATCCCAGCCCTGCCATATGTGTGTGTGTGTCTCCAGCTGCCTGGGGACAGAATAATGTTTTTAGACAGCTCACTCTCTATACACTCCCTATCAGCATCTTTGCATTTGCTGATGATGTAACCCACCTAGAAGTATGCCTCTGGGAGTTCTGTGATCCAATAATCTCGGTAGCGCATTCTGTAACTGCGTAATGCTGTAGTGTGATAAGGTAGTCAGGTCTATGTTCTAATCCCAGTCCTGCTGTTTGTGTGTGTGTTTCCAGCTGTCTGGGGACAGAGTAATGTTTTTAGACAGTTCACTCTTCGTACACTCCCTATGGGCATCTTTGCCTTTGCTGATGATGTCACCCACCTAGAAGTATGCCTCTGGGAGTGCTGCGATCCAGTAATCTCGGTTGTGCTCTTTTACTGTGTAATGCTGTAGTGTGATAGAATAGACAGGTAGGTGCTCGATTCCAACGCATGACAGGTGTGTGTGTTTGGCAGTCATACCCTATGCATTGGTATATGTGGGTGGCTAGCTTCAGGATGTGTTGAGTTTGTTTTGTTGCTTTCCTATATAGTGTCCACAGATTGCATAATCGGCCAAGACACTGGGTTGTCAACACATACATTCACCAAGAGGTCTGGTGAGTAAATGTCAGCAGCCCTACTCTTACTTGCCTTGATAGTAACACCACTATATAATGCATGTGGCACATGTGGTTTCCTTTTCATTCTAATGCTTTGGTGTTGTCATGTGGTCCGCTGTTGTGATATAAATGCAATATCTATGTATGTGTGTGTATATCTATATGTATGTATGTATATCTATATCTATGTATATATATATATATATATATATATATATATATATATATATATATATATATATATATATATGATATATGTAGATATAGACAGACAGACATAGATATATACATATATGTATGTGGACATTAGCACTATTGAATGTTTGTGCTGGATGATCTGTACGTGATCACCTTGGATGTATGTATATCTGTCATGGCATAGTTGTAAAGCATATCATCTGTGGTGTGCAGGGTCCGGGTTCTAGTCGTGTAGACACTGGTTATTTTGTTGCTGGGAAGACCAAGGGACATCAAATACGGTGATAGTAAGGCACCTTTAACCAGTTGTGTACGGATCTGAGCGACAGTAAGCAGTGGTTATTAATTTGGAGGGTTGGTATGGGTCATATAACTATGCATTAGAAGACTATACTATGCAGATGAGGTTGAGAATAGTGAATCCCATTTATCCCCAGGGTGTGATGCAGATCCCAGGAGTGTATGTGTGTAGATAGCCGGGTGCAGGGCTCGAATATAGATGAAAGCATGGGAGGGGGGTCAGGCATACTGTACGTACATTGGAGACGTGTGCCTCGGGATTGCTCCTGCCTTAGCATACCTAAGCTAGGGGTGTATCTATACCTGCCTGGTGACATTGGGAGGGACAAAAGCAGTAGTGGAGTAGTCAAGGTGAACAGGCTGCACAAACAGGTGATGATCAGCACAGTCATAAGATTACATGGCCAGCCCACACCAGAACACTACGGTAATGTGAGCAAGCACCATACACACAGGTTTCTTCCACACTCTACACCACTGGTGTATACATGCAGGGACATTTCACAACACAGTCCAACCAAATGAGAAGGGCTGCAGCAGGCAACATAGACCAACATATGCAGGAGGCTGAGAGTGGTGAGGATGTGTATGCTGCTGAACAACCCTTAGTGGGGTGACATAAGACTTTACAGTCCCAGAGTGACTTACCAGGTGCTACATGAGCTGGGGATAGTGGACCGCTATGGGGTGGACAGAGACCTCCTACAGCAGCTTGTTGACCTGTGCAGACCACACCTGACACATCGAACAGGCTGAGTGAAACCCATCACAGTGGAAACCATGGTATGTTTTGGCCTAGGTATACTAGCCAAAGGTACCTCCCAAAGCACAACTGGGGATATCATGGGGATCTCACAGGCATCTGCATCCAGAGTATTGCAACAGTTCACAGACGCCATGTCAACACATGTCCTCAACACAAGTGATTTGTAGACCAGCAATATGCATCTCTTCCACCACATGGCCGACTACCCTGGGGTACTGGGTGCTATAGCCTGCATGCACGTACACATCACAGCACCACCCAGTGAGCGGGGTAGGGCCTACATTAACTGGAGGGGCATACCCTCCAACAGCTAGGCCATATGCCATGGTCAGGGCATTAAACTGAATGTGTGTGCTGTCTGCCCTGGAAGCTATGACGATTCCGATGTATGGCATCTGACACAGCTGTACCACACCTTTGCCAATATGGACATCCCCTTCAGTCTCCTAGTGGGGGATGCTGGGTAACCACTGGAGTCGTGGCTGATGACACCCATCAGGAATGCACACACACCTGAACAATCACACCATAATGAGGCAGATGCACAGGCAAGACATATAATTGAGCATGTGTTTGGGATGATCAGGTCATGGTTCTGGTATCTGGACACATCCGGTGGATCCCTGCAGTATTCACTAGATACATGCACACAAATTGTTTTGGTATTTGCTATGTTACACAATCTGATCCTGCAGTAACTGTTGCAGAAGGAACAGCATGGGGCATGGCCACACGGCCCACCACCAATGCCAAGGCCTGTACAGGGACAGTGTGACTTGGAGGAGAAACTACCTGAGCTGGGCCCAGTGGGCGAAAGGGCCATGCACAGTATGACCTGCCCTTTACAAAGAGGCAACACAAGGCATATGCACTGACACAGTAGGTACCCAGGGATTTCACCCTCTCTGACTCACACACAGTACAATGGATGCCAAACATGACACTACCTGTGCTCAGCCATGTATAGGAAGTGCACTGTGTGCATCCGACAAAGGCAGCCCACCAACACTGTCCTCAGGTCCGGAACACCTCCAAGGTAAGTCAATCGACCTAACAATTGGAAGTTGTATTAGAATGTGTATTTACCCATTGCTATGGTATGGATGTGAGCATACAAGGGAATTTAGTGGCCGACTGTTAGGGCAGCAGACAGTACACATCCATAGTGGCACCATGACATCTGTAGCACATACCGGGGTCACAATACTAGCCAGTAGTACACAGCGTGTCCTAACCCACTGCAGGTTATAGGCTGAACATCATGTGTGTCCATACAGTCCACACAAATTCCATACAGCTGGACAGGTGTAGACCAATACAGACAAATGATATACAATGGCCTCTGAATATGCCCAATGAATTACCCCAAACCCCACAGACACACGCAGACTACAGCAGACCAGGCAGTTGGATGTAGGTTGTGAAGGCTAGGACGTCCAACACCAGTATGCTGGTAATTAAAGCTAGGATCTGACGTACACTGGTATGCCTCCAACCAGCAATTTAGGTAGGTCCACACACTGAAATGGAGTACCTGGCATACCAGTACAGTAGTGGCAAATGTGTACAACTGTCAGCTGTGCCCCCCTTCCAACGTACACATATGAGAGTCATGTGCACCACCCCCGGTGCTGTGTAGGACTGTGGATGCAGTTGGATGTCCCCCCACGCTGTGCAGAAATGTAGCAATTGTCAATGCCACATGACCATTAGTTACCCTGCAAACACAGCATGCCACTTGTCAGTGCACAATGCAGGGGTCAGCACCACAGTACTGACTATCTGGACATGTGACACATGCGATCCAGTTGACCATACGTGGCATGCTCAAACACATGATGGTATGACGGTAATGTCAGTTGACAACATGTGTAACAGTCATACTGGGCATGCTCACACACTGAAACACAGGACGGCCAGGTCTGCAAACACCAGTGGTCCGGACATACCTGCCAGTACATTGCTATACTGTTGGATGACTGTGCTGTATGGTATGTGTGTGGTCTATTGTCTGTACATATGCCATCGTGTATTGGTGATTCACATGTGCTGTGTGCGTGCAAAGGACAGCTCTTTGTTTGCAGACAGAACGACGCCTTTGGATACGGAGTGGGTAAGGCACATTCCAGCAGGTGGGAGCGGTTGTGCATGGGTTTGCACGGTGTTAAGCACTGCTGACCTCTGGTTACAGCTCCTTATACTCATTTAGATTCCACATTTCTTTAACAGTGCACTACTGGCATACTGGTAGACAAACACGCTTACACCCGCTCACTCACCGACATTTGTGCTTACATTTATCACTCACGCTGGGTGTGCGCAATCCCTTGTGATGTGTATTACATCGGACTACATGATTACAGTATTGGGTATGTCTAACCATTAGGCGACAGCAGGCATTCGACTGTACGGACTCGGCAGCCTGTCCAGTGACATAATCATATTATATGTGTGTTCCTCATACAATCTGCTCCCATCTGGCTGATACATGGGAACCGATACTCTGCAATGCTGACATATGAATGTTATTTGGTTAACGCAGCTCTCTGCCGGGTCATGCTACTGCATACCTAATGTAGGTTTTCCACCTTTTAGATTGGACGACAGGAGACTGTAGGAGTAATACCTTTCCCACTTTGCATGGGACAGTCCCTCATTAGGCATATGTGTCATGTGACAATACTCTAGCCATTGCAACTGTCCTGATTAGAGGACATTCTTATATTCTATGTGTCTGTAATAGTTGCATGTAATGGTTCTGGTATACATGACATGTAGATATGTTGTGAAGTAGCATAAGCAACTTGACTGCTGCTAGACTAAGTTTGATTTGTGTTAATATGTATATTTCTGTACTATGCATGGCTGTAGGTATGTTCTGCCCTGGTATGTCTGACATTTCTACAGAGCAGGTCCCACTTTGGCCATTCGGAATGGTGGCAGCCCTATAGGACCTATATGTAGAGCTATCACATTTGGCAAGGCAACACATACCCACAGCCAGTAGTAAACTGACTACTTCACCGGTTTGCATACGTTAATGTTATTCTTGTAGCATTATAGTTGCTAATACTGTTTCCAATAACATGTAGCTGTTTCTGATACAACAAAATCATTTTATTGCACCACTACACACAATATATGATCTCCTTTCCTGAACACACAGGCCATGTGCCATAACATTCATTTTGCAGGACACAACTGCCCAGAGTGGTGTGTCCCTCACAAAGGTGAACAGGTGGTAATCCATATCTATTATGCTATCATCTACCTAAGGTGGTCAGTGAAATATGCGCTTTCTGTCACTAGCAGACCTCACATACCAATGGGGGAGAATGAACACTGTATCAGGGACACTGTATAACACCCTGAGGGACACATTTAGATGATTGGTTCTATTAAACAGACACATTGACAGTCACTGGGCATATGTATTCATTCATGTTTGTCGAGGTACATGCTGTTTATGACTCATACATGCTGTCATCAGTCATTACCTGTATTCTGCCACCTGTCCATCTAATATCACTAGTTCTGGATGTGTTTAGTTGGACTTTGTTACATTCTGATTCATAAATATGGACGTCCATGCTAATCGGGTACATGGCACTGATATAGTCCCTATGTGTTCCCCCAATGGTTTACAGACTATCCAGTAGATGTGCTCTTCAGGTTTGGGAAGTATAGACGTCTGCTATGCCCACATAGGAATATTAATGACTTCCACTGGGAGGGCCTACTACATCTCTGCCAAACAGCACCTGCACACTTAAGCCCATTATTGCATACCCATGATTCACCTACCTGGCACCCCTCTACAGCACTCATTACAAATACTTACTGTGAGCGCAGCTGGGGTATGAGCACTCCCCTACACATTGCCCACTCTCCCCGCCTCGGGACAAATGTCATACATTTTGTCAACCCATTTGTTATTACACTTGCACAACCTACGGTTCCATGTGCACCTACATCCTGCTTGCATCGATAACCAGGGGTTCACACGTAGAGTGAATTTTTGGTGTCCCGCAAGGGACCCCGTTATCCATGTTTAAAGTGTATACCTTACAGATCTCTCCCACTGGTACTTTCCTGCCGGTGTTTGGGACAGCAGCAGTGTATTTATCTTTATTGCCTGTCTGTATGTCTGACCGGCCTAGCTGGGCGGTGTGAGAGGTAAACGTTTGTTTATTGGACCTCCCAGTAACATATGCCCGGTCTGAGCATATGTTACCCGTAATTGCTGTAAAGTAACCTAGTTATGTACATGTGTATATCTACAATGACATACATATTTGTTTTATGTGTATGTGTATATATCAATAACTGTTGTATGTGTATATATATCTATCTATATATATATATATATATATATGGTTCTACCTGACTTCGTCGACAGCGCAGAAGACCGACAGCGGAATTCGGAGCTCCAGAAGATCGAAAACGAAGAAGACCGACGCCAATCGCGAGTGGCAGAACATCGACAATGCAGAAGACCGACACGACGGATGACAACACCAACGCCGAGGATGCCGACATGGGGAAAGGCTGTGTGAGTATGCGGTAGTGACGGACGTTAGGGTGCGAGGCAGGTAAGTGTGGAGATTGACGGTCTGTGGGGATAGGGGTGGGTTAAGTGAGTTAGGGTTAGGGAGCCATAGGGGTCGGTTAAGTGAGTTAGGTTTAGCGAGCGATAGGGGTGGATTAAGTGAGTTAGGTTCAGGGAGCGATAGGGGTGAGTTAAGTGAGTTAGGTTAGGGAGCATAGGGCGGGTTAAGTGAGTTAGGGTTAGGGAGCGGGTAGGTAAGTGCGATAGTGACGGACCTTAGGGTTAGGGTAAGGTTTAGTGTGGGCTTGTAAGGATTTTGGTGTGCTTGTGTTGTGTGTGTGGTTTGTGGAATGGGGATGTGTTTTGTTTTAATTGTTATTGTGGTGTGTGCAGTGTATGGGGTTTCGTGTTTGTGTAAACCGGTTATTTCGTTGTCGGTTATGTGTGGTTTCGTGTTTATGGACTGTCAATATGTGTCGGTGATGTGGTTGTCGGTGTTGTGTGGTTTCGACTATGTCAGGTAGAACCATATATATATATATATATATATAACATAGACATATATATATAAATATATATGCATATATTTATATATATATATATATATATATATATATATATATATATATATAGATACATCTGTGTGTCCGTTAACCAATACATTTCTCGGACATACCCACTTACACATGCATATTGGGTTTTATCTCTGCTTCAACAGCATACCATTGCCTTAGTCATTATGACACCGACACTTCACTCCGGTTAAGTTGCAATCAGTATACAGCACGTTATACAGTCGACAGATGTCACATTTTTCATGTCTGGAGTACCGCTGATAAGTGTGATGTGATACAGTGTCATCTGACCTATTTCTCATCTGCACAGCCTATTATTCCTGCTACTGTATTTGTTTCTGTGCACATTCATATTATTTATGTTAATAAATGGAGTGTTTGTGTTACATAGAATGTACGTCAACATATTGATGTCTGCATGTAGTTGTATCTTTCGGCTTTTCCCGGTTTGGGGTCGCCACAGCAGAACTCCGGTTCGCTAATGGTTGGCAGATAGGTTTTACGTGCCGAGATGCCAGCCCTGACGCACAACCTCCAACGACGGTACACCCATTCATGCATGTCACCATGCAGAAGATGCTCTAGCTGGGAATTGCACCTACATACTAGCTGACCTGCACGGGCCACTCCATTGCAACCGGTGCAACAAACCCTGGCACTCCTGTGTCCATAATCGTATAGCCATAGTTTCTCTAGCACACCCATGATGAGTTTCAACGTGTAACAGCCATTATTCACCAGATATCGCAGCCATGACACACCTTTACACATTGCCCTCTCCAGAACATTGGAGCCCTACACACATTTTGTACCACCTAGTGTATTTACAGGGTCTCCCTCCATTTATAATTGCACATACGTGCCTTTCCTGGTGTTATGGATTACGAACAATTTGCGGGTTACAAGTGTAGGTGGTCACAACATGAACTACATTCCGTCTGTGTATAATGTTGACATAGCACTTCAACGATATTATGACCACTGGCATAACCCTGCCCCTGGTGTGAATAGCGGTGCTCTACTCACTCTTGTGCAGCTTTATCTGACATACGCTGCAAGCACTTTATAATACCTTAGTTGCTCTAGATTCCCTTCACAACCCTTATGTATGCTTTTGTCTTTCAGCGTTCATTATATATATATATATATATATATATATATAAAATTGCATATTTCTTTTATGTCTGTGGATATTTATCTATACACACATCCATCTATATATATATATATATATATATATATATATATATATATATATATATATATATAAATATATATATATATATATATATATATATATATATATATATATATATAAGTTACATCTGTATAAAACAACATACATTTGCTATGCTGAAAGCTGCTTACACCCTCACAGGCGCACTTGCATCTCCTTATTGTGAGTTACATATGTTTACTGCCACTTCTTTGTGCTTACATGTGCCTTATTCCTTATGACAGTACCACTTTGATTGATGCAATCCGGTTAACAGCCCCATGCGAAACACGCGTTCACCTTTACATGTTTAAATGTTGGCTTTACTGCACAGAGGCAGTCATTGCACAAAAAATTGATATGTGCTATAGTCGTACTTAAACCGGGAATGCCTTTACGTTAGGCGGATGCTCTAACCACTACACTATTGGTGTTCTGCCTCATTTATATGTATACCCATGGTTCATAGCTACTCTAACATATGCCTCACTGCTTCACTTACACAGCAGGCATCCATTCTCCTGCTGGGAAAACCGCAGTACTACACTTTCGACATTTCCTATTCCCTACTGCTCTGGACCTGTGCTGCATGTTTACTCACTCCAAGGATATTCAGAACTCCAACGCTTATAGTCCTGGCACATACATGTGTTTGAATGTCAGGGTGTTCATGTGCTGGTCTGGGTTTAGCCGTGTCAGACTGGTGACTGGAACTGCCGTGTACCTGTTTAAATGTCAGATGTAGCACATGGACAGAGTTGGTCCTGATGTTAACATTCTACCTGTGTTTACAGACGCAGGTGTTTGGGCACCTCTGACCAAATTATTAGGTCGGCACTACATAATATAGGGTGGGGGTGGTTCCACTACATGATACAGGGTGGGGGGGGGTTCCACTGCTGTTTCCCTTCACATTTGACTATTTCATTCATTCACATTTACAATGAATATTATTCTGGACATCACTTATGAATTCACTACAGGTGTGCAATAGTCCTGTCAACAAATGTGACAGTTGGTTGGTGTACGGGGACTAATTTCAACAGTGACAGGGACAAGGAAATGACAAATCAGGGACAAACATGGACACTTCTACAATATTAGTATTATTAACTTGGAAAGTGTTGACAGATTTGGAGACATATGTATTACTACTTATTTTCTGCAGTTAAATGCGTCTATTACTCTTAATTCTTGTCATTAGTCATTCTCATTCAACACCTTTACTCTAACGGTCACTGGCTTTGTGAGTGATTAAGAGGCTGGCCAGTTATTGTGCGGATGCTCTGACCATTTGTAGGGTTGCCACATTTTCATATGTCCAGGATGGGATATATTCTGGAGACACCAGATTGTTTAGGCCAACACATACCCACGGTCAGTGCAGGGTTTAGAACATTCAATATTTTCCTAGCTGAGAGCCTATTCCTTTAGCACTTTAGTTGCTTATTCTGTTTCTTGTACGAATTATGTGTTTTATATCCAGATATGATTGCTTTAGGCAACTGTTACATGAAGTATGGTACATAGTCATTTCCTACAATCACAGGACATTTGCCATTGTATCATTCTTGGTCAGGATACACCTACCCAAACAGTGACTGTCCCTCACACAGTGGGTCAGGATGTACCCTGTTTATTTCAGTGCCTTAATCACCCTATTTCCAAGTGCCACTATGCGAATGTGTACAATATATTGTCTCGATTATTCATGTGGGGAGACGTGCGTCACGGGCAGGTGTTTGATCTTGGGTACTAGGTTCTGCATGACCGTCTAGGACTGAACAGTCTCATACACCACTACTGCACATTCAACTTGTGTCCAGATGTCTACAGGACTGGACATCGTGTTGTGATACCCAGTCTGATGTTTACACAGGTTACTTATCCCATGAGGGATATCCAAAAATTGAACAAGACCAATACTGTCCATTCTTTTGGATTTACGAAAATGTGTTATGGTTTTACATGCAAGGGATACATATTTTGCAATCCTGACACTGCCTAGGGTGACACTGCCTACTACATATGAGTAGTGGTCACTATGTGTAGATATGGCTTCGCCAAGCTAGTAGGCCAAGTATGGCTGGATTTGGTGGACGTTCAGGTATGGGGGCAGGTTGTGTGCTGTGGAGGGGATGATGGGTATTCAATTATGCATCCAGGTGTGTTGCATTTGGATGGGCCAGTTCCATCCAGACCATTCTGTGGGTATGTGCCGGTGACATTTCTGTACATGTGTATCGCACATTTTAATATTCATATGTTTGTGTGATTGTGTTCTACAGTATGGCCTGTCAGGTTGTATTGCAGATGTGTATACTTGTTCTTTGTGTTTCTTTCTGATTCACCCTCTGCTCCCTCATACACATCCAGTTCAGCTATTCTGCATCCAACATAGTCACGCCTTTGTGGATTATACCATTACCCATCCCCCCCCACACACATATTCCTGACACTCCATCCATCCCTTCTTTGGTTGATGGCCCATGACACGGTCAAGGGAACACATTGCATACACTACATATGTCAGATACCTGTATGGTTGTGTGGACTACCTTGGCATGTTTCACCTTTCACATGCTGTACATCACACACATAGGTACACGCCCATACTTAACTTTCATGACATGGTTGGTACACCCGGGTAATACCCATTCAACTGTGACACATCCTGACAAGTACGGATTGGACCATATATGGGCAGATTTTGGCCAACTGCTCTGACCATTGGTAGGGTGCCACCTTTTCATATGTCCAGGATGGGATATATTCCGGACACAAATCTGATTTTACAGGACAACACATACCCACAGTCAGTACTACGGATAATACTTTTGTTTTCTGCCTACATGTTAGCTTGTTGTAGCAGTTTATATTCTACTTCTGTTTCATTTTCTTGCTTATTCTATTTCTTGTCACATGTGGTATGCTACATATGGACATACCTATTGTATGTGACTATTACATGCGATATGGGATATAATTCTGTCATACGGTCGCTGGATATTTACATTTATAATGGTTTTGATATGGACACAACTGCCCAGCTGTGTACTATCCCTCACAATGTGGGACATCTGGTAACCCTGACCATTGGGCTAGATGTAGCTATTGGTGGCGCACTAACATGATGCGTTCCACTCTCACTTGGTATAACTATCTACACTGCGTTAGACTATGGGCACATGGTTTTCAATGTCATTTGTTCGAGGGATGGAGACTCTATATTCCCTATCGTGCATTTGTGTTTGCTTCTTAATTTTGTGTTCGCAAGAACTGTCTTGCATGCTTTGCATACATTTCAGTATCCACGGACACTGACAGGTGTGATTACTATTGCAGGCAAATTGTTATATTTAAGCATTTTAGGTTGCACGTCAACAGCTGACATTTCCATGCCTCCGTGCGGCACTTCGACATGCCCTATACACTCGCGCTCATTTCCTATGCACGTGGCTGTGGCGGCAGTGCACCTTCATTAATATGCATTTGGCACTACTGCACCATCTACATGCCGCACGGTCGGCGAAAGCCCAATGCCGGCCTTGCGCTGAGCTTCATGAATCCCGGGCATGGTTTTAATGCTGCAATTGTTTCTGTCACAACATAATGGCTTAATGGTAGGTGTGTGATTCCATGAACATATCTTATTGTAAGGAATGCAGAGAGATCATCAGGAGATGTGATTAGTCTTCTGTTACAGTATTTTCTATTGTTTTTCTGCTGTTGAATTGATGTTCTGTTACTGTTCCCTGTAATTGCATGTGATCATTGTCACTATTAGCACATCTGACATGTTTGTGAATCAGCAATTGCAAAACTAGACTCCTGAGATGTCATCTGCTCAGTCTTGACATTGGTTACTTATATATGCTGCTTATTTGATTACCATGTTTCATTTACATAACTATACAACAGTTGTCTGTGTATTACATGCTGATTGGTGAAGAAACCCTTTCATATTGGTGCCAGTGTCATTTCTTTCCAAAAAATATGTCAATTTCTGAGTTACCTGACATTACAGCTGTAAGGTCTATTTTTCAGTTTACATGGTGAGATAGATAATATATCATTGTTGTCAGCTTTCATTCATCAATTCCCTTTATGTACATCTGCATATGCTATGACTGCATTCTATGCATTCATCCCATAGTATGTCTTCCGTCCTTGCAAACGGTTATCTCAAGTAAACAATTTAATTAACATTTATATCACATTTTGACTACACTTCTGCCTTCAAAGTTGGGTCAGAATATTCAGTGTTGTGTGCTGTCATTGTGCACTCAAGACTGCAAACATTTTGTATTACCAGTGATAAGCAATGGTGTAGAGCTTCCTTGCTGTAGTTAATTGCACACATAATGCTTGCAGAGTAGTCACAGATATGATTAGCATGTACAAAAAAGAATCTGAAGATAGAAGGCTTCCACAAAAAAAACTAGACATAAATCTGGTAATCACACCACAGAAAATGTCTAATATATAAGAAATTGCAGTAGATCGAGCCTTTCCACTAGTCAGCAAAATGTGTTTGGCAAAGATGGCTCTTTTGTATCATGATCATACCATGGTGCTATTCAACACAGGCTGTTTTAGCCATCTATTAAAAAGTGAGCTTTTAGAAGGAAATTTAGAAAAATAATATTGAAGCACAATCATCACATTTTAATGTTCTTCACTCCCAGAGCTGAAGTAGCTTATGAGTCTGCCAAGGACACAGTGCCTGGCCAGGTTGCAAAAAAAAAAAAACCTTCCTTCTCACTTGTTCTGGCTGCTGATAGGCTGCACACTTTTTGATGGAAGCATTTCAGCAATCAGTGGGAGATAAGTCCTCAGTATTTTCCTGCTTTATCAAGAAAATGTATCTTTCTGACTATAGAGAAACATCAGTTGGTCAAAAACATCTTGACTAACAGATAAAACCCCTGTTGTGGACCCCTTTCTCTCATAATTTTTTTTTTCTTGAAAATCTGTGGTGTTCTTTCTGATCTACCGTAATACAAAGAAGAAAACGCTATTAGTGATATTCCACCTTAAGAATACCAGCCTTTTTCAAAGATTATATACATATTTCTGCTCTGTTTACTTGGATTATTTTTCAGTTTTGTGCAGAAAACTGTTTTTTTATTTAAAAAAAATATATCTGGGCTGTGCTTTTACAGGAATGTGTGCTTTCCTGACTATTAATGTTTTTTTAACAGAATTAAAATGTCTTCTCATTTTTGTGGTAATTTATGAAGTGTTCCGTGATATTTCTCAGTGAAACTTTGTCTGTGACCAAATTTACAGTGTGCTGCTTGTCTTTACTTGTATGGAGATAGAGAGCATAGTTGGTGCTTATTAGTGAATACTTACCATCCTCCGGTGTACTGAGCTTATTGTACTCAGGTTCCTTCTCTGGCTATAACATGTATAATGTTCCTGGTGCTGCTTCTTCTACTCCACTTGAACCTAAAAAGAAAATAATATAAATAGCCGGCATGGGGTGTGGGTAATGCTAACGGCGTGGTTTGGTTGGTTTTGGAGCTGGACTAGACACAAAGGGCCAACCATGGGTAATAGCATTACCCACACCACAGAAGTGGGTTATATTATTTATATTACATAATTATTTAGAAAAGAAACTATTACTTTTCTTCTTAAATAATATGGGTTAAGTGTCAACTGCTCGCCCTCTGTCTTCGATCTGATGTACTCAGCGCCATGGGACTGTGGGCGCCAGCAGCGGAGAAAGCAAAGAGCAGTGAAGAAAGAAGATTTGCAGCTTAGTTTTTATTGGAGTTTAGTTTGGCGATAGGAAATTAACATAAAAACACGCGGACTTAAAACTGTGCTTATTTCAATCTCTCAAATGTTTAACAAATTTAAAAAACTCATAAAAACTCAAAAAGCATTTGAAAGCTTTAAATCTTTAAAAAAAACTGTTAATTTTTTTTGTTAAATTTTTTTAACTTAAAAATAAATTTAAACTTTAAGGTCTCCGTTGCTTGTTTTTTAGCTTATTTCTAAACGGTATTATGATTTTAAACCCATACAACTGTTTAAAAAAAATTTTGAAATTGGGAAAAAGTGTAAAAACCAGACCTTTTTTCACATTAATAAAAAGTTCGGGCCTCGATGATTGTGCGGTGGCAATCTGCGGTATAATAACAGTTATTGCCTCAGTCTATGGTTTGTGATTCTAGCACAGCCAATACCAGTTTCACAGACCCCTTACCTATTACCTCAGTTCCCTCTGTTACAGGTGTGGGACAACCAAACACTTTATGTGCAGGAGTTGTGTGGGGTGAAGTGATCTCTTGACAAGGTAGCAGGCTGTCTGCTGATAATTCTCTCAATAGAGATAATCCTAGAAAAAATAAACCAATCATTCTACATAACAAGGTTTTATTTCTGGACTCTTGTGGCAGAGCTGTTCTCATCTGACCTATCTGAGCTGGGGATTGCTGGACGAAGCCTTATTGTGTGTTTTTCTGATTGGTATTTAGTGTAAAACTTGTTCCTTTTTGCTCATTTTTAAGCCTCACATTTGCGCTGACTTTGGCATAATTACTCAGTGCTGCTTGTCATTTGGTGATTTCACTTGAAAGTGTTGAGAATCTGCTTTCACCTGGAGCAATCATTTTTTCAAAAGATGAAATCAAGTATTTTGTTGCACTTTTCTAGTTAATTGTTTTTAAATTTATTTGCTGTTTGTTTTGCTGTGCTTCACATAAAAATCTAGTGTTCACTGTTGCTTCGAGTAATTAATTGCACTGCATTACATTGTATCTGATAGTTCTAGGGTGGTTGTAGCTAGATTATGTGGACTCCTTACACTTGGGCTCCAAATCAACCATTCTAAATTAAGAAATAAAAGTCAATAATGTAGAGCTGCCAAAGGTACTAAATAGAAAGAAGCAAATGCTGAAAAAAACTTTGGTAACCACCATGGAAAAATAACTGTTAAAATCTTCTCCTTAAAAAACTCCAATAAAATTAATTCCGATAAGCACTTTCGGCAAAAAATGCCTTCTTCAGATCGTTGAATTCATAAGATAAAAATCAGAATTTAAAAGCATATTGTCCAATCAGGTTACATTTCAGTGAGTTTATGGGCCAATCAACATACTTCAATTACCTTTGCATAAAGCCAGTAAAGATAGCGTTGAAAATTCTCCCACATAAGGCCAAGAACCTTATTTTTAGACAAAGCGACTAGCGATCAAACCTATCGTATCATGTCCAATGCCAGCAAACATATGAACTTGGTGAGTTAACAGATAAATCACCAAACATAATAATGTACTGAATATACGGCATGAAGAAATAGTAAAATTCTTTCCTGGTACACCCATTTCTATCATATGCCATTAAAACATCTTTTGTTCCTGTTTTTGTTTCAGTAAGGAGTGATGATGTCTTTATAATATAGGCACAGTGTAAATAGATGTAAAATTATTCATAAACGTGCCATACATTGCTTTCTTTTACATCGCAAAATCCAAAGTTTTTGGGAAGAATAGTATTTTCACAAAGAAAAACCATATGGCAAGTCAAATCGCGTGAGACGAGGAAGCTATGTCAAACTAATGTACCTTAACAATCAATCAAAGCTAAGATCATGGTGTAAAAACCAATTGACAGATGGTAAAAAATGCTTCATTTCATTAGATGAGCATGAAGGTAGATCACCAATCATGTCTTGCAATATGTTGTTCCTATCCAGGGTCAGCTTTTCATGTCTACATCACTTAGAAACCATCTATGAAGCGGATAACCATTTGGAACATTACAATATAATTTCCATTATATCAAGCGAAAAATCACCATTTTCTAAATATTTCCCTTTGTATATTTGTGACCAATTCTTTTATCTGGTATATATTTTCTGTTGCAATTATAACAAAACTACTAAAACATGAAGCGCTACATCCTTAGCAATACGAGTGCAATGTGAACTGCTGTAAAATTGTGTAGCTTTTTTTACGAGAATTGCTCTTTAGCAAATGTGATATATTGCTTCCTTTCATATCTCAAGGGCAAAGATTTAAAAAAAAATGGTGCTTTATCAGCAGAAGTCCATTACAACAGTCAGTTGCAGAGATGGAGAAACTATGTCAAGTTCCTATGAAAGATATAAATATACCATGACCAAACAGAAATGATTTTAGAGTACTATAGCCAATGAACGAGTGATGAAGAAACTTCATCTCATTTGCTCAACTTGAAAAAAAATTACCAATCACATCTTCCAGACTATTGCTCCTATTCAGTATCAGCTCTTCGTGTCTAAGCCATTTAACAGCCACCTGTACAATAGATAACCAATGAAAATATTGTAATTGCTTACCATTGCACCGAGTAGAACTTTTCCTTTATTATATGCTTTGATATTGGATCGAACATGGCGTAAAACTTAAACAAGGACTCAGATCTTTGCAGCTAAAAATTACAAAGATTATTAGGTTCAACTGTATTCTGCTGGTCTTCAATATAGGTTTAAAAGGAACCACCATATTTAGACCAGGTGGATGATTCACTTGTAAGTTGACAATCCAACTTATCTCCTTGACTTCAGTCCTGTTCATAATATCACCACCTCTTGCATTTAAATTAATAACCTCAATAACTTGAAATTTAAAGCTGTGTGATGAATTCATTGAGCAATGGGTGGCCAAAGCATTGTTTGGATCAGAGTTTTGAATATCCCTTTGGTGTCTCAAAATGTGATCTTTTAGACGCTGGCCCGTTTTTCTAACAAAGAAAGCATGACAATGGGAGCAGGTGGCTAAATAGATTAAATGTTGAGTGTTTCAGTTTGCATAAGCATAAAAAGTGTAAGATTGTCCTGTAATGGGATGCTGGAAGACATTAGAATTACTGATGAAAGGACAGGCTTTACAATGTCGACATTTAAATGTACCCTTCCGTTGGGAAGTGGGTTTCTTAGTGAAGCCATCTTTGTTACACAAGAGTCTCTTTAAGTTTTTCTTTTTTATGTCGGTGAATCTTGGATTGTCTCTTATGATTCTTCTTAGTTGGTCAACAGATGTAAGTATCGGCCAGAATCTTTTAATCACTGCACGGATCTGCTTATTATCTGTACTATAGGTAATCGTACAGTTAACTCTCTATTCACGTTCAGTACTACAACTGATGTCTTCTCTGTCATTACAATTCAGTTTAAAGGAAAAGAAAGGTCGACCTCTACCTTGTCTCAAGGTTCCACAGTCATCCTTTAAACTAAGATTACTGCCCTTATAGCCTCTTACCTTCAAGTTGGTGCAAAGTTTCTCTACCTCTAGGTCAAAATCTCCTTCCCTAGTACATAGCCTTGAGGCTCTTACCACTTGATTATCATAGATGTTGTCAAAAATGTGTGCTGGATGCATGCTTTGACAATGCAAGTAGTGGTTCTTTCATGTTGGTTTCCTATGAACCTTTGTACTCAGATCTTTGATGGGATGTAGCGAGATTTCAACATCCAGAAACTCATCTTTATCAAATGAGTGTTGTACTTTAAATACAAGAAAGTCAGTACTACCATTGATAAATGCAACAGATGTGTATAGTTGATCAATAGTACCTTTCCATAAAATAAAAACAGCATCCACAAAACATCCATAATAATATAGGTGTTGTTTCCACGAACTATCCTCATTGAGGAATGATGCTCTCTCCCAAGATGCTAGAACCAGATTAGAGTAACTGTTAGCACAGGGGGGCCCATGGCTATCCCCCATTTCTGCAGATAATACTCCTCCCACTACAGAAAGACATTCTTCTCTAGAACTAATTCTAGTAAGGAACAAAGTGGTTCAGAGTCACTGTTCATTTCTCTCAAAAATGAGTGAATGGCTTGCAATCCAAAAGCTTTGGGAATTACAGTGAACAGACTAACAATGTCCATTGTCACCAGGATAATGTCTTCAAAGAAATCCACACTTTGCAGCTTGGAATGCAATTCAGATAGAAAGTTACCTGTGTCTTTCAGCACCATAGCAGCCATAGGTAGGACTTTCTTTAATTCATTCTCAACATAGATAGATAATGATTCCATAATCCAATCCCTACTGGCTACAATGGGATGGAGAGGAGGGTCAGTGGGATGCTTGTGGATTTTCAGAAGTCCGCTGATGGATGTAGAGAATCTAAAAAGTCATACAGTTCTTTAGTGAGGTGTCTTTCCATAAGCATTTCATATAACTCACTAGGTACAAGTGATATCTTCAGATCCACCTCCTTCTTACTAAGTTTTCGATATGTTGAGTTATCTGCTAGCATCGTTAACATCTTATTCTTATACCATATGGCATCCATGACAACTATACTACCTCCTTTGTTCGCAGGTTTAATGACAATATTATCCATAGATCTTAGTTGGTCCAATGCTTCCTTTTCTTGTTTGGAGATGTTGTGAAAGGAACCCGCGATATTACTATATCTTCTTAGTTCACCTACTTCTTTTTCACATAATTGGGAGAACAAATCTAATCCAGGATGGTTAATAGGAGTATAACTGCTCAGTTTCTTATACTGGTTCACTTTAGGGTGATTCTCTACTCCAAACACACATTTAAGCATGACATTTCTTGTAAAAAACTTCAAATCTGTGACATATTCATTTAAGTCTGAACTAAGGGAAGGAAATGAAAGTAAGTCCCTTTTCCAGGATTGGCACTTGCTCAGGACTTAGATCTATTGTAGATAGATTGACAACTAAAGTTACATCGTTAGTTTTTTCCATTTCCTCTCTTGACTCAAAGCTCTCGTACATTGATGGAGTGAGGATCTTACAAAAAACGATAAAGGCCATTTAAAAGTATTGTGTACAACACCTTCTTTTGGGCATGTGACTTGTTCTCTTACATCACCTATAAGATTTACAGGAAAAACAGTCTCAAGGGCTGCTGTGCTAGGCCCAGCTTCTAGTAGATCAATAGCAGAAACGTCCAACATATTATTGTGTTTAATAACCCTTGAATTAGGTTCATGTAAAGAGTTGTTATCATGATTATTAAAACCCAATTTCTTTGAGATGTCTTCCTCATTCATGTAATTAGAGTTGGCAATCCGCTGATTTTTATCATAACCAGGTCGACTCTGTCTTCGAGGTACATACACCTCCCTAGGCCATTCAAACATCTTTCCTTTTCAAAATCCTGGTAATCTCTAATTATTATTTTTTTTACTTTCTGGTCCTTTAATTTACTGTCATAGGTATTTAGATTGAGTAGTGTCTCTAATCTCCTCAGATGAATATCATGTAGATCAAATTGTTCCAACTTTGTCTGTTTATCCTTTATAAGTGAGGTAATACGTTCCTCTTCCGGTTTGAAGAAGTCAATCAATAGATTCATGAACTGATAACTGGTCTCTACATTGATCTGCTGCCATTTGGCAAGTAAATCAG
Organism: Protopterus annectens; assembly: GCF_019279795.1. NCBI lineage: Eukaryota > Metazoa > Chordata > Ceratodontiformes > Protopteridae > Protopterus > Protopterus annectens. The sequence continues at coordinate 1,075,747,440 of NC_056731.1, forward strand.
GATATGTATTACCATACCTTGGTAAACTCTTGACATGCATACCTTTTGGGATTATTTTATGATGTAGGCAAGCTTCAAGATGGAATCATTGCCACTGTAATCGCTTCAAGCGATATGCAGCATTTTCCACTTCATGATGCATCTCCTGGAGGCTACTGTTAACTGAATCAACATCTTCCGATGGAATATAGGGAGTAATTTCTATGCCTGTCAAGCTGACTTTAAGTAGAGGATTAAGAGGCTCACCCATGAAATTGGACAGCGAATAGTTTTTCATCTTAGTAGTGGTAGTCTCAGCCAAGTGCAGCACAACAAAAAAGGAAAACAAATAAAAGTCAATAATGTAGAGCTGCCAAAGGTACCAAATAGAAAAAAGCAAATGCTGAAAAAAACTTTGGTAATCACCATGGAAAAATAACTGTTAAAATCTTCTCTTTAATAAACTCCAATAAAATGAATTCCAATAAGCACTTTTGACAAAAGAATGCCTTCTTCAGATTGTTGAATTCATAAGATAAAAATCAGAATTTAAAAGCCTATTGTCCAATCAGATTACATTTCAATGAGTTCATGGGCCAATCAACATACATCAATTACCTTCGCATGAGGCTAAGGTTTACAGGAGAAACAGTCTCAAGGGCTGCTGTGCTAAGTCCAGCTTCTAGTAGATCAATAGTAGAAACTTCCAACATATTATTGGGCTTTATAACCCTTGAATTAGCTTCATGTAAAGAGTCATCATGATTATTAAAACCCAATTTCTTTGAGATGTCTTCCTCATTCATGTAATTAGAGATGGCAATCCGCTGTCTTTTATCATAACCAGGTCGACTCTGTCCTTGAGGTACATACACCTCCCTAGGCCATTCAAAAATATGTCCCTTTTCAAAATCCTGGTAATCTCTAATTATTTGTTTTACTTTCTGGTCCTTTCTGGTTCATATGGTTGCCGGCACTGGACATGATATGATAGGTTTGATTGCTTGTCGCTTTGTCTAAAGATAAGGTTCTTGGCCTTAGTATGGAAGAGTCCCTTGGAACCCACAGAGATTAGTGGATGATTATTTTTTTCCTCCCTTCTACCATTGGTTTATCTTATTGCATATTTATTTGTTACTGAACTTGAGGGGCCTGGCTGTGATTGGCTGACAGCAATATATTTGGCCTATGTGGGAGAATATCCAACGCTGTCTTGACTGGCCTTATGAGAAGGTAATTGAAGTATGTTGATTGGCCCATGAATTCATTGAAATGTAATCTGATCAGACAATAGGCTTTTAAATTCTGATTTTTATCTTATGAATTCAACGATCTGAAGAAGGCATTTTTTGCCGAAAGCTCTTATCGGAATTAATTTTATTGGAGTTTATTAAAGAGAAGATTTTAACAGTTATTTTTCTGTGGTGGTTACCAAAGTTTTTTTCAGCATTCTACATTAAGAAGGTTTTTTTTCTGCACTCCTGTGACAGAAGTCCTATCTGAGTTGGATTGCTGGTAGAAGGCTTATTGTGGGCTTTCCTGATTGCTGGTTTTCTTAAAACCTGTTCCTCTTCACTTATTTTTAAGCCCCGCATTTATGAAAAGATGCTCTCTGTGCAGCATGGGTCAGCAGTGCCCTGTATAGATGCAATGCCTTGAAATTGAAATTCCCCTTATAATAACTATCACTAACACTATACTCAGTCTTTTGCTGCTGTTGGTGCAAAGGAGTTGCATACTGAACAGCATCAGTTTGTGGATTGCTTTTAACTACACAAAGTATAGTCTCTACTCACAATGTCTGTGCCACCAGCACAGTCCAATCGAATTTAACTTTATCAATGAAAATGCTATGGAACAGCTAGTCAGCACACCCACTAGGGGCTTTAACATTTTAGACATAGTACTTAGCAAAATGGGGGTAATGTTACAAGGGCCCAGCATATTGTTCTCATTGGTATGATCATACCACAAGTTAGTCTCTTTTGAAATGAATATAAGACCAGATACCCCATCAAGCTCCAAAATGCTAAAGAATTTTTCCAAGACAAATTACTGCATATTAAGTGATGACATAAGAAATGTCAAAGCTCTTTCAAACCCAGAATCCTATGTAGAGATGGACACTAATGCTCTGCATAGCCATTTATGCAGTTGTATATATTTGGTAGTACCAGAGTGGATTAAACTCATGTCTTGGCAGAAAACCAAGCCACTGTGGTGGATATCTAGTATAAACAAGGTATACAACAAAAGAAATAAATAAATGTCCAGGAATAAATGGGAGCAGATTAGCAGAAGATGAAATCCCTCAATAGCCTAAACAAACAAATCAGAGATCTAGTCAATACCTCAAAAGCAAATCATGAAGCATAAATACCCTCCCTAGCTAAGGATGATCGCAAAGCATTTTTTAACTATGTCCAAAGCCCAAAGAGGAATATCCAGCTATGCACAGAGCTGGTAATGGATGGCACCATCTATACTCAAATGAATGAAGTGGCCAACCTGCTAGCTGACAAGATTTGGATCAAACTTTAACCACCTGTCCACATCGGTTGCCCACCCCCCAAAGTATACCTGCCACCATTCCTCAGTCAACTGTCTCAAGGCAGTATGTCATGTCTGCACCCTCTAAGGCTAAAACCACAGCTTCTATGGACTTTGACAACATCCCAGGTTGCCTTTTAAATAACTGAAAACATGAGTTAGCAGACCCACTTAGATCCCTGTTTAACCACGGCAAAATTGAAGACAGCAACAGTTAACCCTCTGCATAAAGGTGGTCCATCAACCTACCCAGGAAACTATAGGCTCATAAGCCTGATCAGTCTCATCTATAAGGCCATGGAAATAATCATCATGGACCTTATCAACACAGACATAGGTAATCTCCAGACTCTGGACCTTACCCAGTTCAGACTCATTAAGGGTAGATCGTATCTGTTGAATCTGGTTGACTTCTTTGAGTAGGTCACCAAGGTCATGCATGCAGGAAAGACTTGTAAACATCACCTACCTTGACCTGATAAAGGCATTTGAGGCAATTCCGCAGTCAGGTACTACACAGAACATCTCTCAACTAGGCATAAACCCCATGCATCACTAGCTAGATAATGAATTGGCTCACTGACAAGACACATATTGTCAAAGTAAGTGAAGCCTCCTCTAGCAAGAGGCCAGTCACCAGTGGTGTACTACAGGGATCTGTGCCAGCACCACTCCTGTTTGGAATATATTTTACAGAAGCCAAGGCAAAAGTAGATGGTCTTTGGATAACAAAGTCAATAACAGGGCATGACAGATGGTTGTGTTATGTCAAGATTTTAACACACAGGAGCTATGAGTGTATTTTTACTAGTACATTTCTACCTTTGGTCACTAGATGGAGGCATTTCCTTATTAACAAATTTGCATTGTAGTTTTATTATTTTTGTGGTTTATGGAATTGTTATTTTATATATTTTTGACATTTTCATATATACATTTTAACTGGTTAGGTATGGTTGTGACATTATTAGTTTTGTATGTTTTGTGAACATGTCGCTATTATATTTTGTTTTTAAAAAGTATAGTGGGATTGTTTAATTAATATTAATTGATGGACCCCTATCCTTACTCCTGCTAGGTAGGGTAAGCTTAGCAAACTTATGCATTTGCTGCTGCAGCACTGATAATGAAACACATAGTACAGTTGTGTAAGATATACTTATCCATAATAGTAGATGTTTGAATTTCTTCAATACTACAGTAGCTGCAACTACCCACCATCCCCTTTGTAGGTAGCTGAAGTGGGACACAACAGCCATTGTTCTGTTATTGTTGTTATTTATTTGTTATTTATTTAGATGATTTTTATGGTGATTATTGATTATTGACTCGAGGTGAATCTTCCTGCCTTTCCCTGTGGTTGCTGATATACCTCCCTCCAAAAAGGATGCAGCCTATCAGCAGCCAGAGTGAGTGAGAGGGTGTGGAGTTAGAGCACTGCAAGCTAGTCATGTGCTGGGTCCTTGGCAGGACACTGCTCACAGGCTACTGCAGCAGTTAAGAAATCTGAACATTTGCTGTTATGGCTAAGTAAGAATAGTTGTAATTTTTCTAGACTTTAGGACATGCTTCAAGAAAAGTCTAATATGCCATGTTGTTCTGTTGCAGTAAAACAAGCAAGACAAGGCTGCAGCTATCACTCATACAAGTCTGCCAACACAGGCCACTATCAGTGTGTCCTTTTCTGGCAAAAGAGTTAAGTTGCCATACTACTCTTATTGTTAAGGTTAGGAATAACAAGGACTATGTTGCAGCATTTAGGAAGCTTCCACAAAGCACATGTACAATAAGAATTATTGTAGGTTAAATTGCAAATGCTGCTCCACCCCCAGAAAAAAGTGGCTTGTAAGCAAGATTTGGCTCAGAGTCACTTGATTCTTCTGCTGTTACTGTAACAGAACTGCACTAAGATGTACAAGTGTCTTATCATCATGGTGGTGAATGAATAGAATTCTAAGGTGCATATTTAGAAAGTGGGTGGTGATTTTGATTTCAGCAAGCATGGCATTGTCAAGTGTTACACCACCAAAGGAACTGTGGAAAAACAAACTGAAGCCAATAGTCCACTGTACAAATATATTCAATGAAGCACTTTTCATCCGGCTGATAGCCTGAACTTCCTCAGATAAAAACCAAGTGTTACAACAAAACCATCTGTGTCTTTGGAGGTTGGCATAATGGTTAAGGTGTTTACCTTACAGACAGAAGGTACAGACTTCAATTATCAGATGAGGTAATTGGCTAAGCTTAAAATACTACACATGAGCAATTAGCCTAGCACTAACCTATGAAATCATACTTGTAGCATTTGGTAAATGTGTGATCACAGACCATTTGTCAGACTCATCAGCTACTACAGAATAATGTGTAAAAAAACAGAAGTAGGCATTTCTGCTCTAGAGGAATGCACATTAAACATTTCAGGAAGAGCTTGTCATATGGGTTCATAAAATAATCCACTATATGTAGTTTTCAAGTAAAAAAAACTGCCTTTTCCCAATATACTAAAAATGACTGACAAAGAAACAACCCTGTCAAAAAGTTATTTTTTATTGGAACCCTGATAAATTTATCTCCCTTCCATGCAAATCAAATTAAGGTTTGGACTATGTTCTTACTTACTAAAATGTTTATAACAACACATCAGAAAACTCATTCATCTGCCATCATTAAAGAGTTAAGGGATTTAATGTGTGCCAGAAGAAGAAGGAGGAGGAGAAATATCATCCATTGAGTAAAAAATCTTACACAAATGGTCCCATGGGCCAATTACTGAGGAACAGTGACTACGTAGTGTTATACTGAACCCAGAATATATAAAGGTGGGGGAATCTTCCTCCTTATCATCAACAATGGCTATCAAACAGACTCATGTAGAAGGTTTCTGGTCACAAAGGGCATGGGAACTGGACACCATCAATTAAGAATGGAATGCAGTTTTAATGGTGGATATACAGGAGTGGCCAACAGAAAGTAGCACTTTACATGGATGTGCAATTATTATAGAATAAGGCATGTTTACCAATTAGCTGTAATACATGGCATCAGGTTTTCTAAGTGACTTAGCCTGAACTGAAGCTCTAGTCATGGGTGGCATTCAAATCCTAATAAAGAATGCTGAGGAAAATCATTAATGATTTTTTAGAGGTGGTGCTAATAATATTGTAAGGTATGATCAAGAAGGAAATGAAGAAATATGCAATGTTTAGGACAGAAGGTTGATATAGGGATTATGACAGAAACATGGTTTTGTAATTTTTTAGGCTATAGGACAGGATATAATTTTAGTAATAAGGGAAAAGGAGACGGTGTGGCAATTTATGAAAAACAATCCTTTAGGTCAGAACTAGTGTACACCAAGTAAGAATTTGAAATTGTGTTACTTCTTTTTCATGATAAGTAATTGTGTCCAGCTTACCTATATTATAATTCTTCCATTCCTATTAGTCGCACTGTCTTGTGGGAGTTTACTTATACCCCTTGACCTGTGTGGCGCCCTTTTTCTTTTCATTTCATTCTCCATTAGAGGGTCTCCGCTGCTGTCTGCTCGCTTGTCCCTGGTACGTGCTACTGTGGTTTGTGTACACCGGATTACAAATGTTTCACTGTTTATCTTAATTGTGAAGGTTTACCAGGCGGAGAATTGTACCTTAGTTTCCAAGTAATGGATGATTGCTGTCCCTGGTGCATACCACAACCTATATTGCGTTATTTTGATACTAGCGACTGAGTGTTAGTCTGTTTATGGCTGCTTGTTCAGTTTAATTGATAGCCTGACCTAGCGACTAAGGTTGTTACTGTGTTTATCATCTATTATAGCTGTAAAGTAGAAATACTAGTTACACTGTCATAGCGACTAAGGTTTGACTGCAATTTTGCAACTGTTTACAGCTGCATGTTTAAACTGCAATTCTATCAACTGTTTACAGCTGCTTATCTGCTTTGTGGGGTTTTCCTTTGTGTTTGCACTGTTGTATCCTCACTGTTGTCTCCCTACTCCTCCACGCATTCACATCAGCCTACTAATTTGCTGTAGCGTAGCGACTAGGGTTACACTATTATTTATGTGTCGTTGAACACTTTTTTACACTCCACTCTGTGTTACGACAAAGCTCTTCCTGAGCGACCCTTATTCTAGTCTTCTTAGACCCTCTTTACATTATTATCACTACCCCAGCTCTCCGAACTACGGACTAGTTCCCTGTAGTGGCAATTACGTGTTTTTCTAAGATAACACTGATTAGAACTCTGCACTACTTATTTATTGTGCAATAAGAACATATGCCTCGAATATCCTGAGGCCACAACGGTTTCTGCCTACAGGTTGCTTACTGCGCCACCCACGTGGCACAGGACTGGATCCTCGGTCCAACATAGACGCTACCTGAGGCATGCATGTTGCCTAGCCCTTCCCGTACAAGCATTAATTAACTAATGAGGCCGTATTCATGCTACACTCCACCAACGTGGACTACGGCACTAGTATAACACTGAGATAACATCTTTATTTTCCCAGCTTTGTTTCTTCTGCAACGACTGGGTAGACAGAGACTTATCTCTTTTTTAAGGCAATATTTGACCTTCTTGTCCAAGCTCATACAAGCACAGTTAAAGCACCCCTGCACAGTATCTGTTTATTCCTTCTGCACTGTTGTTATTATTCCACTGTGTTACCTGCTGTCTGAACCTCCTCTCACCCCTATCTGCTATGTTATAAGTATTTTGTTAGCCTTGTCTAAAGTTGGATGTTTTAATTTGTTTGCTAATACTGCTATTGTTTGCTTATCTAATGTACATGATAAACACCTAACCCTGTTCTTTCTCCTCTACCTTTCTTTCCCTTCTTTCCCAAAGTACCCAAGTTGAATTTTGTGCCTACTCCTGATAGAGCCTCAACCTACCTGGTGTCAGGACCCTACTCCACACGCCTGTGGCCACTACTTCCAGCGTACTGAACCCACTAACAAGGGAAACAGAGAGTATGTTATGGACTAGATTACCTTGTTAAATAGACTATATCCACCACCACTTTCTGGGTTACTAAGTCCACTGGGAATCTGTGCAGATAGCAGCCCCTGTCCCTGTACCCTCCGAACAGCCTATACACCTCTTCCTCATTCCTGCTCCTCCTCACTAGACACCCTTCTCATCACCAGTTCCTACACTTAGCTGCTCCCTTTCTAACTCTTTCTTTTTCCCTGTCCTGCCCACTAGGGGGCGCCTTACCCCTATATATCACTCTCCCTCTCCCTAAGCTATTGAGCTAACTTGAAAGCCTCTACTACCATACTTCATATTTGTTCTAACTCCAACTTACCTGGTACCTTTCAGTGCTTACCCCTCAGGAAGCCTTTCTTCTTCTTTCTCCTGTATCAGCTAACCTTCTCCACTCACACCTTACCTGCTCTTACCTTAGATACCTGAACTACTGATTGTTTTCCCTGCTAAACTTCTCTGTCTTGTCTACTACTCAACCCTAAAAAAACTAAGCTGCTCCTTTTTACACCATCAAGCAAATCTCCCCTCATTGATTTTACCATAACATCAGCAAATGGCACAGCTATATCACAAGAGTCAACCACCAAACTACTAGGCATTACCATAGACAACAACCTTAACTTCGATGCCCATATTAACAACACACTAAAAAGCAGTAACAAAAAAATAGGCTCTCTCTACAGAATCAAACCTTTCCTCACTCCAGAATCAAGAACAACTATAGCCCTCACCCACCATATCTCACCCCTTCTCTATGCCTCCCCAATTTTTACTAAATTATCCAAAACAAATCTGTCGAAACTAGAAAACTCCTACCACAACATAGCCAGATTTGCCACCGGAAACCCTTACAGAACCCACCACTGTAATAATCTAAAACAACTAGGCTGGCTTGAATATGAACAGCAACTAAAAACTAACCAGCTTACCATAGCCCTTCAAATTCTTTATCAACCTGACAAAACCCCTATACTATCAAGCCTGATTCACCCATACCACAACCTAAAGTCCCTTAGATCTGCACACAAACTCCTTATAGACACGGTCAAATCAAACAACAAGGCCGGAGACTCTCTTTTCTCAAACACTGTTGGAAAATATTGGAACCTGCTTCCGTCTGAACTCTCATCTATTCCCTCAAAATCTCTCTTTAAAAAGAAACAAGCTTTACCTCAAAACACAATGGCTGTGCCCCTGTACCAACCCTGACTAACATTATTTCATGTTCATCTGACGTACTCACCCCAATCTAAATTCACTTTCTTTTCAGCTATTTCCATTTCCCTCTCTATGCAAATGTTTATTAGATACTTCTTGCTATCTTGTTCTACAATGCTTTCTTCACTCCATTACTTTTTATACCACTTGTTTATTATAATTTTTATATTAGAATTTAGTTCTTAACAGTTTTTATACTTAGCATCAGTAAAGTTTTATAAGTGGAGCTTATCTCCATTACTTTTTTATACCACTTGTTTATTATTATTTTTTTATATTAGAATTTAGTTCTTAACAGTTTTTATACTTAGCATCAGTAAAGTTTTATAAGTGGAGCTTATCTCCCCGGGCCTCTACTGAAAATGGACATGTATCCAGCCAGACTAGCCCGGTCAACAAATGTAAAATAAAATAAATAAAAATAAAATCAGCTGAGAGTAATCACAAAGCTAATACATGGGTAGATGAATTAAAAAGATTGGTTATATCAACTAAGTTCTAGTGGTAGAGCTAAATCTTCAAAGTTAATTAGAATACAGACTGGAGACTGCATGATATGAATGATATGTTTTGTCAGAGCTTTTCTGCTGTAAGAAAAAACAAAGAAAAAAGATGGTGCCATGAACTCAATCCACTCAAAACCAAACACCAAACCATGAAAAGTGCACCAAAATCCACAGCAAGGAGTGAAAAAAGTTGGCAGCATCAAACAAAACACTGCATACAAGACCCTCAATAATTTTATCAATACAACATGTGATGTTTGCTTTCATCTACTAACAACAAAAAAAGAAGTAGGAGCTCATGCAAATGTTGGCAACAGGTAAGAAGAGCAAAAATCACAAACAAACCACACCAACAATGTCAGAAGGACAAACAAGAACACTTTAATCTTCAGGTCTAAGTCACAGAGCTTTCAGGTTATCACAACCTTTCCTCAGTGAAAGCTCTGTGACTTAGACCTAGAGATTAGTGCTCTTGTTTGTCCTTCTGACATTGTTGACATGCTTTCATCTACTAAACATATAGACCATCAGAAATAGCATCCACTACAATCAAATCTTAAAGACTGAGTACACCTTAAGAATACAATCATCATAGAAACTAAAAATACATACAATTCATTTTTAATATTAAAATGTATACATAATGAAAAGTAAATGATATAAAATTCACAATTTAGCTGCCGTCAGTTTAAGAATAGGTAAAACAGAAATGTGTTCATTTAATCCAGGAAAAGCAGGGGCATTCAACTTGAACTGATACACTGCTTTCTAACAATAATACCAAACTGAAATGCCTGAAAACTGTCACATTCCTTAGAATATCTGTATTAAGTATTGTTTGCGTTTTTAGTACTGATGTCATAACAATGTTTGGTCAATGAAAGCAAAAATTACAAGTCATACTGCTAAAATTATTCAGACTCTTGTGTGGAATTTTTGTGTTTGCTTTAACCAGTTGGTACTGGCTTCTTCTCTACTTGCTGTGGATTTTGGTGCACTTTTCATGCTTTGACATTTCTTTGGTTTTGAATGGATTCACTGCATGGTGCCATTCTTTTTCTATAGGCTCTTTTGTTTACTCTGGTGTTTTTGGGTTTCTTTTCCCAGCAAGCAGGTTTATTGAGTTAATATCTATAAACACTATGAGTCAACATATTTTGGACAACAGTATTGTAGAGAACCTTTTGCAGCTTATTTGGAGATTTCAACTATGTGTGGTGAACTTCCTAAACTCATCAATTTAATGACATGACTTGTGGCATCTGTTCAACCACACAACTTGCCGCAATGTAATGTTTTGTCAGCATCTTCTGGTAATAACATTGCTAGCATTCACAACAGTGATACATCAAATTCTCTTCTTTTGGGACAAGAGAATTTTCCACCATTTTATTAATTTCATTCCAACAGCAACTCAACAGGTACTGTCATTTTTCTGTGCCTCTTATTTCTCGTTGATGTTTAGTTGATGAAACACCCAGCCATACTGAAATGGAGTTTAACACTTGGCTACTTTGCTTAACCATCAATATGATGTTAATGCATTGTTACCTGACCTGGCTTATGGTTCTTTGAAACGTATTACTGAGGATTTTGAAAAGAAACTCATTAGACTCCATAGTCTGCACCTCAACAACAATTATTTGAGTGAATGCCTATGTTTGAAAGTTGTACCCCCAGGGATCTGTTACAAGTTGCCCAATGGGATTTCAAAGGATTCTTTGTTTTTCAAGGGACGTATTATGATATTTGACAAGCAAGGATTTGAGTTAGTGCAAGCCCTCATGAAATTTAATGGCACAGAGACTGACAAACTACTGGCAGAATTCAGAACTTGAATACTAAGATAAAGTCTGACATACTATTTTCTTAACAAACATTTTTATTTTTAAGTTTTCACTAGAGTTGATAGATGTAAAATTATTAAAACTAGGAAAGTAAAAAGATTGTTAGAGATAAAATACAACACGCTAACACTACTGCATTGGTATTAAGCAGTAACTACACTGGCTACAGTAGTACAAATGTGACCTCTGGATTATGACAGCACAAAAATCCAAAACCCACTCCTTAGCAGTTTATGAGGATAGGACTGTAAAAGCTATTTTTCAAGTACAAACACATATGCTAAGAGACTCTTGGGATTTTTTGGAGCCATCTGAATAGTCACCTATGGAATCCAAACTAGATTTTTGTAATTGCTGATGTTCTGGACCTGTTTGCATGTATTCCTAATAAAGAGTGGCCGGATTTTTTTCTCACATACCTCTTGTCTTGCCAATTAAGTTCTAAAGATATTTTGATTGTTATGGATTTTATGAATATTATTCTTGATAGGATTGTATATATTTTGATGGAGAAGTTTACAGATAAGTGAGCAGTGTACGGATGGGGCTTCTTGTGCCTCCACCTATGCAAATTTAGTCATGTATACCTGGCAGACTTTGCATGTTTTTTCTAGTGAATTTTTTATTATTGTAATTTATATGTTCATTATATAGATGATATTTTTACTACATGGATGAGATCTGAGCATGAGTTACTGTATATGAGTTTATTGAATACCTTAACCTCACTACTAAATTTTTGAAATTCACACACACTATTTCTTGTAACTCAACTAATTTTCTTGACACAACCGTTTAAAAGACTGAAACTGGCTTTGTTTCAACTAGCCATACAAAGGCAACATTTAGTATTTGTTATTTACATTTTCATAGCTGTCACCCGTTTACACAAAAGAAAAGTTTCATTAAGGGACAACTTATCAGATTATCTAGGAGGATATCAAACAGGTATATCTTCAGTCATGAAGTAGACATTTTGCTTGACCTGCTCAAGGATAGAGATTATCTTGAGAATCTACTTGAACAATTATGATCACAAGTACATTGAGAATGGGGCCACCAATATACACCTGTACTAGTTTCTGATTCAAATTTGTTACAAACTGGTGGGAATTCCTGTCCTTATGACAATCAGGAAGTGACTGGTAACTTAGGATTTAAGAGAGCTGTGATTATTCTATACAGTAGTGGTGATAGTCAATTAAAATCCATTATTGTTAACACCAGGAATATTTTAATGTTGACTTCTAATGTTTTCAAAAGTCTCAATAAATGGCTGAGACTTGTGTACAAGACTATCAAAATTGTTAAAGAATATTTATGAAATGTAGAGGTTAGATAATATTACTGAATTAGTATATAAGTCAAGTAGATGTGGATTTTGTAAACAATGTAAATATATGATAAATAACAATATTATAACTATTATGCATAACTTTAGTGGGAAAGAGAACAATGCGATTAAAGTGACATTTATGAGTGGTAATTGTAGTATAGTATGACAGGAGTATTATATCTGGCAAAGTATAAATCTTGTCCTGTGTTTTACATGGGTAAAATGGATCATGCATTAAGAAAAAGGATCTATGAACATTGTTATAGCATCAGCACTAAAAACACAAACAATGCTTAATATAAACATTCTTAGGGATTTGATAATCTTCAGGCATTTCAAATTTGGTGTTACTGACAGAGTTATCATCACCCCTTGGTGTGGTACCTGGAAGATCACACTGGAATTCAAGGAAGCAGTGTGGCAGTTTAAGTTGAATGCCATTATTTTTTCTTTATTAAATAAAAACATTTCTATTTTACCTATTCTTAAATTGAGGGCAGCTAGCTTGTGAATTTTATATCATATGTCTTTTATTTTTCATTACATATACATTTTTAATATTACAAAATGAATTGTATTTATTATTATCAGTTCCTGTAATGAATGTAATCTTAATGTGTACTTTATCTTTAAGATTTGATTGACTGTTAGTGATGTGATTAATTATGGATTTTTAAATTGGGTTGTTTGTGGCTGATGCTGTTTCTGATAAAGTGTGTATGTCTCATAGATGAAAGCAAAAATTACAAGTCATGTTGATAAAGTTATTGAGACTCTTGTGTGGAGTTTTTTGTTTGATCCTGCAAGTTGGTACTTGCTTTTTTCACTGTTTGATGTGTATTTTGGTGCACTTTTCATGCTTTGGTGTTTATTTTTTTTTTTTTTGCTGTAACCAACATGAGTCATCTGCCATATGAGACAAGGGAATATTCTTGACATAATCTTGTCTTCTACTGAAAGTAAATCTCAGAGATAATAAGAAGATAACAATAGAATAATTCAGTCCACTAAACTGTTAGGTGTAAGATATGTTGGAACTCTTACATGGAATGAAAAAAATATTATGGTGATGATTATGTTACTAAAAATTGTTTAACAGATAAGAATGAAATGAGTATGACAGGCTCGATGCTCACGATATCCAAAATGTATATTATCGGAAAATGGCGTTAGTTACTGAAAAATGTTTTCCTTGCAGAAGAAAATATAATGATCATGGGAACATATGCTGCCTTGTATGAAGGCTAGTATTATCATTTTTTCTTTTCTTTTTTTATAATGAAAATGATATGGAACACAATGAGAAGACATGACTGTAATAAGAATATGTACAGGAATCGAGTCAAGAAATAAAGAAAAAAAGAAAGACAGGCTATAAGAAATCATAAAGGATGATGAGTGTAACCTAGGTAAATACATAGTGGATAATAAGAAGATGTTTTAACTATGTGAAAATATGCAATACAGATATCAATAATAGCATCTGAGCTGGTGATGGAGATAACACAGTCATGGATTCTTATAACATATTGGCATTTTTGCAGAAAAAAAATCAAAGACAGAAGAGGATGAAAATGGATTTTTAAGAGTAAGTTATGAACCTAATCATTTTGAGTCTCGGTGTCCAATAGTAGCTGAGGAAATGGTGAGAAAAGCCATGGCTAGAAAAAGTAAAGATACTGCTCCAGTTCCAAATGAAAATCGTGATAATTTTCTAACAAGTTTCAAGAAATGTCTAATGGGACCATAGTCCTTTTTTGACAATGTTTGATATCAGACCTTGTACCTTGTTAAAGGAAATGTGCTAATATAATTCCCATGAATTGCAGAGGATTATCATATATATGGCAGATCATTGTAGACTAATTAGCCTTACTGTCCTTATTGGGAAATATTTTCAAAGGACCTAGTTGACAATAAGTATCTTGATGCATATCAATATGGATGAATTCACTCAGAGGAGATCAATTATAACTAACCCTATATACATTTTTACACACACATGGTCTGTGGCCAGGATAATAATATGCTGACAAACATGGAATATCTTGACTTAGCAATGTCTTTTGATTCAGTCCCTTTTCAAGTAATACTAAAAGCTGTGAAAAGAAAAATGTTGACCAGCATGTAATTTGCTTGGTAGCGTGATAGCAGATTTGTTAACTGGATGGAAATTGAGGGCTTATTTGCAAGCAATGAAATCAAGATAATTTGATGTAAAAGGGGGTACCAGATGTAACAATATCAGGTCCATTTTTGATTCTTTGTGTCATTCTTTTCAGTAAAAAGAAAATGTTGGTCAAGAAAGTTTACAAATGATGGGAACATAGCTGGATTGGCTATGCCAATAAAATATCAGTTGCTGTTTTTAATAACTTGAATTCCAAAGTCTTATATTTAGTTAAGGAAATCACAGAATACCCTCATCAAAGAATCCATCCATCTGCAATCCCTTTTTCCCATTCAGTACATGTAGTCAGGGTGTCACTTCTGCAGTGACAATCATCTAGAGCCAAGGTTTACACCACCAGGTGGCTAGCTCTGCCACAGTATTTCTTTCACACCCCACATTAATTCACACCTATGGGCAATTTAGAGTGTCAAATCCACCTACTGCATGTCTTTGAAATGTGGTAGGAAACTGGAGCACCCAGAAGATACCCATGCTTACACAGGGAGGACAAGGAGACTCCAGACAGAAGGCACCCCAGCTGAGAATCAAATTAGAGAACCTCTTGCTGTGAGGTGACAATACTAACCACTGTGCCACCCTAAGAGTCAAGGTTCACAATGCCATGTAGCTAGCCCTGCCACAGTGGTTCTTCCACAACACACTAACATGTACAGTCACACCTATGGCCAGTTTAGAGTGTCCAATCCATGTACTGTATGTCTTTGGACTGTGGGGGGAAACAAGACCACCAGGAGAAAACCCATGCAAAGATAGGGTGGACATGCAGACTCCACAAAGAAGGTGCCACAGCCGAGAATTGAACTGGATAATCTCTTGCTGTGAGGTAACAATGTTATCCACTGTGCTACTGTTTATTTTTTATATAAATACCTTTAATTATTGAGATGAGATAAGAGTTTGAAGGTTTAGGTATTTTTATAGGTAGTGGTAAGAGCTTTGCTGGATGTGTCAGTAAACTTTTGAGGAAATGTTATTTTACAATTAGAACTGTGTTAAGAACTTTAACTTCCAGAGATATCTGTGCAATGGGTTTGTTTTGTAAAATGATAGACTTATTGTTTTTCATGTATTCAAAGACTGACATAACAAATAGAAAAATACAACAATATTTTACCAAGGAACTTAAGAGTTCGAAACTTCTGAACAATATGGAAAGACTTAGAAGTATTAAACTGGATTCAATATAGTACAGGCAAATAAGGTGAGATGTTATCTGGATGTTGAAAAGCTTAATAAATGGAGCAACTGAATGCACATTAGGAATTTCATTCATGAGGTGTAAAGAAAATACTAAGGAAAATCCCTTTCTGGTAGGCTTGGTGGGTGTGAAAATGAAATTAGGAAGAAAACACTTTCAGGTTTGTTTTGGACATACATACTAGATAAGTGGGTGATTTCATTTGTTTTGAAGATAAGCAGGCTTTGAGGCATGGGGATAAAGTCTATTGTACCCAGCTGACTTGGGAAGTGGATGGCAATGATCTTGTATTAAGTCTTTATTCCAACTTGTAACATTGTAATACTATAGAAATTTTAATTTAACAAAGCCAGGAGCAAGGACTATGGAGATGTACCATGTATGGCCTAGATCAACATGAATAATGGGTAAAAGAGACACAGTCATATCATATAGTGGGTCTACTTCATAACATTGAAATTTCATAACGTTGAATTTCATAACATTGAGACCATAACATCGAAAATTCAAAACACTGAAAACCCAAAACATTGAAAACTCAGAACATTGAAAGTGTGCTTTGTAACATTGAAAACTATATTGCACAAGTAAATAAGATCCCCTCCACCTACAACAACACCTAACTTACAAACACACTTACTACAACATTTCTGCACCCCCCCCCAAGATCGCTCTAGAATAGAAAAAAGTTAATTTCCTAACCTCAGTGAGGTTAGGAAATTAACTTTTTTCCACTCTAGCACAATCTTGGAGTTGGTATATTAAATTTATGGTGGGGTGGGGGACAGAGCCCCCCCCATGGGGGGTACAGGGGGGGGGGCTTGCCCCGCTGCAGAAACGTAGTAGAAAATGTTTGTTATTTAGATGTTGTTATAGGTGGAGGGGATGTTATTTACATATGCATTGCAGTTTTCACTGTTAAGAAGCACACTTTCAATGTTCTAATTTTTCAATGTTTTGGATTTTCAGTGTTTTGGAATTTAGATGTTTTGGTCTCAATGTTATGAAATTCAAGATTATGAAATTTCAATGTTATGAAGTAGACCCCATATAGCATCAATTATGTAAAGCAACTACAATCCTGAGTACATGTATAGGATCTAAAAGATATTTACTTGGGATGATATCAATCAATCTTCATGAAAACCACTAGGTAACAAGCTTGATAGTCCACCCTTTAAAACTACTAAAAATGAGAAAGCTCTACCTTAATGTAGTGCATAAATGATGAAGCCTTTGTTGATAGAAGTAGACAGCGGCAGTGGTCAGTAGTAGATAGGTATGGCAAGTAAGAAATTTACAGATGGATGCATTGTTGAGCAGACCATTATGAACATGACACTATGAGAGAGATTCAGTCCCATCTTTATAGTTTAAATATCTATGTTATACTTGCATTAACTTTGTAAGTCATGACTCTGATGCATCGGTGAAACATACTCATAACAAAACAGTAAGAAATACTGATTAATTAACTAATTAGTTAAACCATTTGTCCATGAAATGTTTAAATAAGGCTTGTTACCAAGGAAGTCACAACTATATAATAAAATAGCAGGTGCCAAATCTGTTTATGGTCCAGACATGACCACTAAACAAGGCAGTAACAATGTGAGTCATAGATTTTACAGCTAATGTCTGATGACATATTCTCTCAATATTCAGCAATGGATAGATAAAGTAACTTCCTGATGAGAACTCTCTTTTGTCTCTTTCATAATAATCAGTCATTACTGAAGTTCTGTAAGTCTTGAATTGTTAATGCTTCAATTGTTTCGACAGTAGCTTTGACACAGATACTGATTACTTTCTCTTTTATATGAGTGCATGTGGCCTTGATGGTAAATTGGAGATGTGGGGGCAGACACCCCATTATGGGATGCGAGCAGAGCAGTAACCATTTGAAATGTTGAGATCTGCTACAAAGAGTCTTGAAATGCAGAATGAATGGTCAAAAGAAAGGACATACACACATTAAGTCTGAGATGCTTGTTCTCAGAATATTACCTTTTCTTCAAGATATGGCAATCTCAGCGTTGGTATATGTATATGTATATGTTTTGGGGTGTTGGGGGCTTGATCCCCACGATAAAAAGGAAGTTTTAAGGAGGAGAGGGATTATAGAAATTCACTATTCTCTGGGTTTTCTTTTTTTTCTGCTTGCCAGCACTGGGTATTTTTAGTGTCCACATGTTTAATGACTTTGTGTGATGTTTACTAAATATTTCACATCAGCACAAACATTTTGTATTTATGTTGTTTTTCCATTCATGTTTTGATTCTCAGATGAATGTGATTCATTGTCTCATTATAGATGCCGTCTTGACAGGTAACTGATGAAATAAGAATACTGTAATAAGTAGAAAATAGAATAATTCATGGAAAACATATTTAAAGAGAAAAATTGGGTAGAAATCATTAAGAACTTATTCATGCGAAATAAACAAATTAAGTTACTCTATGATATGAAATTACCTCTTACAACGTGTAGATGTTGGGAAAGTTTAATTTAATTTGTTTCTTAAGCAGGTATGCTTATTGGCTAGAACTGCTAGTTTTTATAAGGACCAAGAGAGGCACTGTCATTTGAAGTTCTTCGCTTATAGTTATGCCATTTATAAATGGATATTGAAGGAATGAAACTCAGAAATGCATATATATATATATATATATATATATATATATATATATATATATATATATATATATATATGTGTGTGTGTGTGTGTGTGTGTGTGTGTGTGTGTAGAGAGAGAGAGAGATGAATATAGATGAAGCTTGTTAGTAGCTTGCAGCTAGAGCTCTTTGAGCTAAGCTGCCAGATGTGTTTTTTAATATTTAGTACAGAAATACCTTTCTTATTCTTCCTCTGCCAATAGTAGGAATAGCTGAAGCTGTTAACCTGCTCCACTGTTTTCCCTTCTGTCTCAATTCACAGCTTTTTCAGAACCCCACCATTTACGTACATTACAACTGTCTTATCTGTATTCACTTTCACCCCATGTGCCTTCAGTTTTGCATTCCGGTGTCCTGTCTTTTGCTGATGTTCTTGCTCAGAGTCCACCTGTAATGTGATGACATCTACATACAGTAACTATGTTGATCTGTCCCCTCCAACTCATTTGCTAATCCATCACCAGTATGAACAGTATTCGGGTCATAGCTGAACTTTGGTGCATATCCACTCTCACTGGGATCCCCTCTGTAAGACCACACACTGTCTGTACTTAAATGACTGGGACCTTGTACATAGCTTGCACTAATTCTACCAATATTTCTGGGAGTTAAAACGACCACAGGCCTGCCCAAATCGCTTTCGTGGCAATGTGTCATATGCTTTCTCCAAATATAGGAATGCCCAGTTGGACTGTTTCCTCATTTCTAGCTTTTCTTGACTACCTTTCTCACTGAAAATATTGCATCAGTTGTGCTACATCTTGATCTGAATCCAAACGTTCATCCCCCATTTTACTTTCTACTGTTCTATGTATTCATTTATTAAGCACCCTCTCCAGAACTTTTATGCATTGTGAAAGGAGTCTGATTCCTCTGCATTGCCACAGATGTGAATGTCCCATTTGTGTTTGAACAATGGCATTAATATGGTTATTCTTCAGTCATCTGGGATACACCTTTCTACACTGCTATGAGTACCCTCAAAAGCAATTTTTCCCCTATCTCACCCAGCATCTTTGTTTTATATATATATATATATATATATATATATATATATATATATATATATATATATATATATATATATATATATATATATATATACATATATATATATATATATATATATATATATATATATATATATGTATGTATGTATATATATATATATATATATATATATATATATATATATATATATATATATGCTGTGACCTCAAGTGACTTGCTGCTTCCCCTGACTTCATTTTCCTTAATGCTGTTCTTACTTCATTGTTGGGCTCCTCCTCTTCTTTCATTGTAGGGTGTGTATGGGGCTGTACAACTTCTGTGGGGTTTTCTTTATTCAGAAGCTGTTGGAATTACTCCTTCCATCTGCCTTGGATGACTTGTGGGCAGATGAGCAGGTTGATGCTAGCATCACTTATGAAGGATGTCTGACTATCTTCTTTATCTTTCTGTTTTTGCCTTGCAACTGGATATAGTTTCTTTTTCCTCATCTACCAATTCACTTTCTAGAAGAGGAGTGCTTCTGATGCCTTTTTATTTGCTATTGCAACTCTTTCTTTAGCTTCTTTATTAGTCAGCTAGTATTTCATCCCAGCCTGGTCTGTCTTTTCTATCTCCCACTTTTTCTTGCACACCTTCTATCTGTTGACAATTTCCTGGACTTCTGCATTCCACCACCGGCTTTCCCTGAGTACCTTAATTCCATACCTAGCTTGGCCGCATATCTGTTCTGTACTCCTCACACATGCTGTTTTGAGGCACTGCCATCATTCTTCAAATCCACTTATTTCTTTTTCTTTTTGAAGTGCTAGAGCCCCGAGTGATTCATTGAATGGTTGTGTTTTCTCTCTAGTCAACTTCCAGGTCTTCATCCTTGTTTCTGTTGACCTTAGAACCTTCTCTGACCACTACTTGCAGCTGATTCTGGTTTATGCTGTGGGCTAACTGGTTTGCTCTGGATAACTTTGCAATCACTGTTCTAGCCCAGATCCCTGTCCATACTATGAGGAAGTTTACCTGAGTTGCAAGTAGGCCACTGTGATTTTAGGACCGAATCTCTTTCTGAACTATGTGTTGGTTACTTAACAACCCATTTGCGAGACAGAAATCTAGAATGGCCTCTCCTTCTTTATTCCTGTGTCCCCACCCATGTAGGCCATGGCAGTCCTCATATCTTGTACTTTCTGTCCCAATATGTGCATTCAAGTCACCCGTTATTAATATTAATTCATGTTATCATGCTTTATCTAGTAGGTTCTGCAACTGCTATCTGAATGCACTAATTTCCCTCACTATCACAACCCTGCTGTGGAGAATAGGCTAAGATTATGAATATTGCCCTATCATTAGACTGGATTCAGATTGCCATGAGTCTGTCACTAATTCTGATGACATTCCTCTGTGTCTTCTGAAGCCTCTCCGTCACCAAAATTCCCACAAGTTTTCTAGCTCCTCCTCTTGAGTAATAGCATCTGTAGCCCAAGCTAAGTGCTTTGCTGCATTGTCCTTCCATTTTGTTTTCTGGATAGACAGGATATCCAGACTCCTAGTTGCCATCATGCCATCCACCTCTAAGCTGTGTCATGTCAGTGATCCTACATTGAGTGTAACAATTGCTAGTTAGGTTGATGGATGCACATCCAGCTTTTGCTCAACACAGCTACTGGACATTGGCAGGACAGTAGCTTATTGACCAGAGCTGCTTAGCTTTATAGCTGGCACACAATGGCCACATACACTCCAGACCACTGTTAGCATGGATCCATGGCATAGGTCAGGTCCTCAGCTATGCATGCCCATTTGGCAACATTAGAAATCCTTAGTGAATCACTTAGAGTCCTATTTTTACACTGTCTAGTGGCTAGCGTACAGTCTGTGATCTGTGTTGTCCTATCATGATGATACTGTGGATCACAGTAGATGCCCAATGCTGTTTGTTTATACAAATCTTTACCATATAGGGCACCATGTAGAGTCTGTGCTGCTGCTCAGCTTTTTGGTGAATGCAAGATACAAATACTCAACATGTTTTTTACAGGTGGGAGGAATCCCACAGAGACGCATGGAGAACACACAAACTCCAAAGAGGCATTGAGGAAGTCAGGCTCAAACCTTGCACTTTGCGCATGGAGGCAAACACATTAACCATTATATCAACTGGCCTCTTCCCAAACCTATTCAAATGTAACCTTGAGCATTGATTAGGAAATTGAAAATTCACCCCCTATCTGGCCCTTGTGTCTCTGATAGACAGAGGCTGACAGTAAGTATTACCTCAATAACCCCCCCCCCCCAATAAACTTTTGCTAGCTCCTAACATATCCTTCAACTAGATGCCCATATTACATGGGGACACAACTGTGCTGGTTTGCATGGCTAAAAAATATAAAGGGACTGGTGGTCATTTGCCTAGTATATATGTATGAACCTATCAACATAAACATTATGATATCACAAAGGTGAAATTTACTGTAATAATCCTTACACAAATATTTTCTTTTCAGGAAGTACTTCACAATGACTACATTACAATTTACTAGATATCCTTGCATGATGATATGATGATGATTTTTGAAGTATAAGAATGCAAACAGAAATAAAAGTAACAATCTAAGAAAAGAATAGCTTGCTTGGACCTTATAAAACATAACTACACCTTTTAGAATATAATGAAAAGTGGAATGGAAACGTGACTCTAACAAGGTATGGTGGCATGGCTTGCTTTGGCTTATTAAACAGGAAATCCCGAGATGCATTGACTAAAGGATCTAGGAGTTTACTTACAGATTGCTTAAAAAATTGTTATAACATTGTGCAGATATAATCAATATCCCTCATTCTTACTCAAACATATTGTCTAACTGAGGTGAAGCTAATACATAAATAATTACACATAATTATCAATGCAGTCTGTTGCAGGAAAGTTGCCAGACCTGTAGTTGACATCTTATGTCAATGGCTTGATGGCATAGAAGGACGGAGCTCAGGATATGCCACAGATGCCGTGGGTTCATTTAACTGTCCCTACATGGCAGAGCTTAAACGGGGAGTGGGATGAAAAGGTAGGGGGCAGAGGAGAGTCCTCTTAGGTTGAGAGGTGAATGGAATATGGTCATGAGCATCTGCTTCATTCAAACTCCTCCATGGAGACTGTAAAGGCAGCAGAATCATTTACTTCTGGTGGTGGGGGGGGGTACCTGTGGGCTTACATCACTTGCAATTGTCCTTTGTATGCCCATTGCATTCCAGTATGCAGGCATCACTGAACTTAATCTGGGGAAACATTAGCACTGTAGTAAAATCCCTGTTTCCCCACAAAATGATGCACTGGTAGCAGTCCTACTTATCACTTAACATTAAAGGAATAAATGAGCTTGGGTCATTCATCACTGCAGAACAAATGGGTCAAATGGGTCAAATTGGTGAATAAAGTGACAAGGAGTTAGGCTTGATATGCATAGATATGACTAGAGCAAAAAAAAAATCTTCAAAGGGGAGTTCACTTCGCTACAAAACAGTACAGTTCTGGAGTTGATAGAACTCGACTCTCTAAACTGTCCGTAAGTGAAAGTGTGTGTGTGCGAGTGAGTGGTACAGATGAACTACCATGGAGCTAGCCACCCAGCCCTCATACACTCTTTTTTAAAATCATTTAATTCTGAAGTGATTCTGGATACCCTAATAATTTACCCCCAACAATACTATTTTTCTGATTGTAAGGGTGGGCACAAGTAAAATATAAGTAAGAATTTGCAAAAGTATCCTTTCATTAAACTTTGGGTTTAAATTTTAAACTATCCTTTACCTTAAAAATAAAAACATCTAAATAATTCATATAATCCTTTGAAATATGAGAAGTAAATAAAAAAATGGTGGTATGGTTCATGAATTCCCAAAATTCCACCACCTTTTCTTCCAGGCCTACCCAAAAGATACAAATGTTGTCCAGATAGCACTTGTACATGTTCCAATACTGTGAGTAAGTAGAGTTTAAAATATTTTATTTATTTATTTATTTATCTATTTATTTCATATTTGATTGGTTGGTCTGACTGGGTAATCAGATGCCCGTTTTCAGCAGCAACCCAGGGAGAAAAGCTTCACATGCATGACAATCATAAAAATACAATAGCTCCACAAACATGATAAAAATACAAAAGCCAGAGATGAGTACAAAATAATAGGGCAAACAAGCAATAGAGCAAACAATAGTATATCAATGCATAATATGATAAGTTCTAAGTGTACAATATATAGAATGTACAGTAGTAAAGCAGAAAATATAATGTATTTGAGTAAGAAGGCACAGTAATACTATATGCAGTTATATACATTCATTTTAAAATACAGTTTGTTATGGTAGTTTTTTTTTTGTATGTGATTGACCTTTGAGTAGTGCCAGAGGAAGATTTATCTGAATGGTGGTAGTAGGGCTAGCCATGGTCAAGTTTCCACTTGCAGCAAGTCATAGAAAGTTCTGTTCCCATACCCCTAGTACTATGCTAGCATGAGCTGGAGTACAAGCTCCCTTAGCTGCCCCACTTTTTTTGTTTATAAAATTCACCTTCAAAATGAATGTAATTATTTTTTCAACACTAACTCCATAAGCTCCAAATACACTTTAAATTTGTCACTAGTAAGTTTGCCCTTAAGTAAAAGGGCCTCTTCAAACCTTTCCATACCCTGATCATGTGGTATGACAGTAGAAAAGTGTGCTATATCTATTATAATGAATAAAAGCAATTCTTTGTATAAATCCTGGGTAATAAGACTCAAACAATCCCAAGAGTCATTTAGAATTCCTTTTTGCACAGTCCATATTGGTTTTAATTTGATATCCAAAAACTTTGCCAATGGAAACGTTTCAGATCCATTAGCTGCCAATAGAACCCTAGAGAGGGATTTGAAATGCATTTATGAATTTGGGAATACCAAATATGGATGGAATCATGGGTCTGTCCATCCATTAAAAGTTATAGGTGTCCACACCAGTCATACTGTCATTAAACATCTCCTTAAGAATGATGTCCATTTTACTCTATGCTACCAGAACCTCATTTTAGACACTCTAGTATATTTACTTTCATCACCTAATATATGCATCATTTTTCCCACATATATAATGGCATCAATCATAACAATCCCACCCCCTTTATCTGGTTTCACGACCCTGAGATTTTTATTCATTCTAATTTCCTCTAATAACTTTCTCTCTTGCAGAAATATTTGGGAACACCCTGTTCATTTGTACCATGTTTCTAAGTTCTTTTTCAACCGTTGATTCAAAATTCGTTAAATGGGGGTGTATCTCAGGGTTGGACCTACTTTTTAAATACTGAATGGAGATGATGGCTCTGACTCAAAAATGCAGGATGCCATCAAGATAAGAAAAATTATGTCGTCACTTTAGAAATGTATAAATGTGAGCCAAACCATGTTCCATGCAAGCAGATGTAAAGGAGATGGATATTTTGACATGAAAGAGAAAGACCAGTCATTTGCAGCAAGTTCAGGTTAATTGGGTGGGTGCGAATAGAAGTAAGCTGTTGGAAATATGAGGAGGAGATGAAGATATACATCAATTAAGTTAATTTGTAAAATGACTTCCCAGGCTGCATGCTACATGGACTCAAAGAAGAATTAGCATCACCACTGGCTACTCTTTTCAGTCACAGTCTAAACACCAACTTCATCCAAGCTGAATGGAAAACAGCCACCATTATCCCCCTGCACATAGGTGGTGCTTCTACTGACCCCAGGAAATACAGACCTATTAGCCTGACTAGCCTTATCTGCAAGGCCATGAAGAGAATCATCATGGACCTTATCAACACAGATATAGGTAATCTCCAAACACGAGAACCTACCTAGTTTGGATTTGTCAAGGGGAGATCATGCTTGTTAAACCTGGTGGACTTCTTTGAGACAGTCAAAAGAGCCCTGGATGGGGGAAAATCTGTGTATACAGCCTACCTAGACCTGGCCAAGGCATTTGACACTATTTGTCACTCAGGCATCAATGACAACCTCTCCCAGCCAGACATCAACCCTTATATCATAAGTTGGATTGCAAACCGGCTCTCTAATAGAACCCATACAGTCAAAATAGGGGAATCCACCTCCAACACCAGACACATTACCAGTGGTGCTCTACAGGGATAGATCCTGGGACCTCTCCTGTTGGAATCTATTTCTCCAAGTACATGCTACTGGAAACTGGGTGCATTTATATAATCTCCAAACAATGTCAACATCCCTCAAGAAGGTCATATGCAAACAAGTGATTGGTGCCAAAGTCATGGCCTCAAAGTCAATGTAAAAAAATGTATTATCAACCCGTTCAACAAGAGCAATGTTCCTGCAAATTACTATATCAATGACAATACCCTAAGTATGCACTCAGTGGTGAGAGACCAGGACACTCAGGTTGACAGCAACCTTGTCTTTGATCACCATGTCTCCAGAGTGGTAAGAATGGAATTCTGTATGGCTCACCTCATAAGTAAGGGCATTTCCTCAAGAAAAAGTGAAGTTATCACCCCCCTGTACTCTTCACTCATTAGGCCAATAACTGAGTATAATGTCCCTTTTGCATGTGCCTTTCAAAGCACCTGCAGCAACTGGAGAGACCGCAAATGTTCCTCACAAAGAAAATTCAAGATCCTCAGAAGCTATCCTATGTGGATTAGCTGAAATTACTGTCATTTTATTCTGTTTCATACAGACTGCTCAAAGGTGATCTCTTCTTTGCATATAAGGTGGTCTCTGACCCCACTTTACTGGAAATGCTGAACATCTGCAAGTCAGATAATGCACAATTTACTTGCTCTAAACACCTAAATCTGGTATGTGATATCAATTGAACCTGCTGGAGGGACAGATTTGTCTCCCAGAGGTTACCACACCTTTGGAATAGACAGCCACTTCACATCACGCAGAGCACCTCATTGGTCCTCTTCAAGCACAATCTGGACGATTGGATTGGTAAGCATAAATTCACCCCAGGTGTTCCAACTGTGTCCCTCCTGGACAGGGGCGATGTGTGCTGATCATGGTAACAAGGGTAACATTTGGCTAGGCTTGTAAGAGCAATCATGCCATTAGTTTATTAACATTCTATGATCCTATGAGCTTATGACTTTGTGGTAAACATAAGCAGGAAAGGATATATGAAAAGAGAAAAAAGAAGAAGATGATGAGGTTTCTGGTCACAGTTAAAATTTGAATATGTGATTCAAAGACCATTGATGTATTCTGCAAATATAAACATTATTTTTGTTCACATTTGAAGATGTTTAAATATGAAACCATTAAAATGGTTTAGAGCCATAAGTATAATATCGACTCCTTGAATTTACTGAAAGAATGTGCTTTTTTCATCCATGCAAGTAACACATAAATCTATGATCAGTTTCAATTAGAATCTAACGGATGTGTTTTGGGGCAAAGAGTGAAAGTAAATTTTAAAAAGCCTGCATATACTTATTGGTTGTATGAAACATAATGATGATTTCTATCCAGCAACATAACAACAGTTGGAATGCTTACTGAGATATCTTACTAAAAGTATACAAGGCCTAAACAACATGTCCTACATGGATGGACTCATAGTATCTCATTATACTCAGCATCCTATAGACTGCTATGAGATGGCCTGTGTCTAGCATTTAAGACAACCTCTAAGTCATTAATGATGGATTTACTGTACATCAGCAATTCAAATGACATCATAAATACTCAGTCTAGAGATTTAAACCTCTTTTGCAACATCAGAAGCACACCTCTCAACCTATTAATGTAAGAAAAAGGCCCAAAAATAGAGACAATTTTTAAATATTGGTCTTGCAAACATAGAAAGTTGATAGAATAGCAGGTTTAACATTAGCATGGATTTTCTGAAGAGTATGAAGTCTGAAACTCAAACACCTGTCATTATTTTCTAACTTCAATCTTTAATGATTTAGAAATAATTTGCCAGATAACCAAAATTTTATGAATAATGGACTGAAAATATGAGGCACAAATCTGGTAGGCTGTGAAAATCTGTATGTTTGAGAGGTATGATCAACATAATGGTTTGGAGGGACAGCTTTAGCTTGCAGAGGATATCTCTGCTGTGGAACAAACTTCCCATCCTCATAAAACAAAGTTAATTGCAATCCATTTTCAAGTGCAACCCGGATCCATGGATGAGAAACAGAAAATTTACCTCAGGACTGCCCTCTGTACCACTAATGAACAGTCAGCTCTTAAATGTTTTATCCCATGCATGAGTCCCCTCAAATTATCTATGGTACGATCCTAGTTATTCTCATTAGGGTATATATAATTATCAACTATGGATGGGTAAGGCCAATCTATCACCAAATGCAATAGGTTATTTCAAGCACTAAAAGGGAAATTGGCTTAGCTTAAAATGGCCTTCAAGGGCAGATAGCCTAGTACTTACTTATGAACCTATAAATGGAAGAATGAATGCTAACTGGTGATGTGTTTTATTCAGAAAAAAAGAACGCTTCATTAAAATTTTCCTTATATTTAATGAGCATTTTAAATACTTCTAACGTGAACATTTAAGGCCATCTTATAGCTGTGTGGTGGTGAACAACATTTCTTATTCCCTTTATGTGAGGAAGAACAAAAGGTTACTGCTCTTTTAGGAAAACTTATATGTCACATGATGTACATAGCCTTAGAAATTGAAACAATGATTTTACATACCTTCAATTTGCTCAGTGTTGAAGAATGGCAAAACTTTTAACTGATGTTCTAATGCTAATATAATAACATACATGTGCAGAAACATGTTGTCTACATACATAGTGTCTGTACAGGAAAAAGAATGCAATAGACTAAACGTTACTCTAATAAGTACAGGATAGAAAAAGCAGCAAATAGAGAATTGTACTATAAGGTACAATAATGATATGAGGCATGTAATCTGTGCCAGGGAGAGTAGGGCAGTGTATGTGTAACATATGCCAGCAAACCTAGCTGGAATTTTGTAAAGAAATTTATGTCATTTGACTATCACTCTTATTTATACAGATGCTAGTGTTAAAATGTATTTATAAAGTTTCTTGTGTTAAAAATGTATCAACATTGCATCCTGAGGGACAGAAAAGAGATATACATGTATGTCAGACAGTATTAGTATAACTGATTAAATGTATATGTTTTAGCAGTGAATTCTAAAAGGGAAGAAATTAATCTCAGCCTAGCTTATTTTGAAAAATAGGTTGAAAATTAAATGGGTTGGTTTAGGCTATAAAAATTTTATCTTACAAGTCTGATTGCAGCCAGAGATAAAAATGTCTGGGAAAACAAGGACAAGGAATCTTTCTGTACTGTCCTTAGGGGTGAACTAAATGCTACCCTGGAAGGGTGGAAGTTTATGAAATTGTTTTATAGCTATCAGATGCTGCAACAGATCTTAGCAAAGCTCCGGATGTGTAGTGTACCAGTCAGGTGACCAGATGTGATGTCAACACAGTGGTGCAGTGGTTTGCTTTGTCTCCTCACAGCATGAGCTTCTCCAGTTCAATTCTCATATGGGTTGCCTTCTGTGCGGAGTCTGCATGTCCTCCCTCTATTAATGTGGGTTTCCTCTGGGTGCTCTGGTTTCCTCCTACTCTACAAAGACAGACATGTATCTGAAGCATTTCTCCACAGCCTTCCATTGAAAATTGGCTTGTTCCAAGTCGGACTTACCCAGTAAACAAATGTTAAATAAATAAATAAAAGGCCATTGTATAACCAGCACTGAAGTGATTAGATATTAGTGAGAGATATTCTGGAACTCTTGAAGCAGCACTTTGGAGCCTGACAAGAAAGATCGCTCACGGATATCTCATACAACCTCACACCTCATATTGCCTTACTGTAGTAAGGGACTCAACACACTTCATCTTGCATTGCTTTAGTAACTAACCAGGGAACAGTAATTCTTCAGTCAGTGAGGAAAATACAGTGAGAGTAGTTAAATATTGTTTTTCTGCATCTATGTGAATCTACTGACCTGTGTTATTTTTTTTTTATATCTCCTGTGAGTGAAACTCTGGTGTTTATTGTAATTAAATATTCAGTATTATCATGTTTTCAATTTTATTATTTATTATTAAATATTTCTATAACTTTCATTGTGGCTGGTCTTTTAGAAGATACTTTTAACATCTTGAGAGTACTCATGCTTATTTTAGTGACACTGTAGCTGCTCCTGAAAGCCTTGCTGCATTGGTCAAACTCTACAATTTGTATTAGTATTAATTTTACTCAGTATAATCTAGCAGCCTTGTAAGACCGTTTGAGTAGCTGACTGCTGGCAGTGTAATTACCTTATAGTCTGGGCAGAGGGGTCACAGCTGGTAAATCTGGGCCAGCCTTTCCTGTGTGTGTGTGTGTGTGTGTGTGTGTGTGTGTGTGTGTGTGTGTGTGTGTGTGTGTGTGTGAAAATCAAATATTTGATAAAACAAACCACGTCAAAACAAAAAACAAGTTTATGCTGCAATGCTTTCAGGTCAAACACCCTTCCTCAGTGCATTATAAAAACAAATGATGCATACATTTTAAATAGGAGCATCATTAAATCATATGTCAGGCAGCTAACCTCACTTAACTTCTAATAATAATAATAAAAATAAAATACTTAACATATTAAAATCCTATACTTAATTTCATTCCAAACATGACTCTAGTAAATTTCCTTCTATTTTTTATTATAATTAAATTTCCTTCTGTTATCTTTATTAAAATGGGTTTTATACTAACCACACTGTTAATACCCAGTTTGTAATCTGCCCTTTACCTTACAATCCACTCATATTCTCTTATCTCCAAAATATTGTTCAAATCCCCACCTCTAACACCTAAAGTTATGATATCTATCACTCTAAATTTAAAATAATGCCTAGGGCCATTATCCATTATATGTTTACTCAATGCATTTGTACCTATATTCCTTCTAATATCAGATTTGTGCTCCACTATCCATTCCCTAAGTCTCTTACTGGTCTTTCCTACATAGAATGAGGAGCAGGCTACGCACGTGGCTAAGTATACTACTTGAACTGTGTTACAACTTGCATTACAATGGAATGAAAACTCTTTTTTTTGTTAAGGGATGTACAAATGTATTTCCTCCTTCACAGATATCTTCAAAACAGCTGCAGTAAAGCATTTAATTGTACCTGTTTTACTAGACGGACCTCTAGTTTGTTTAAAATCTTTATAGCATAACTTCATCTTCAGGCTTTTTGAATTTCTATATACAAATAAGGGTTTTTCTCCTATTATTTCCCTCAGCTCAGGCTATATTTGGAGAAAATATTTTGGAGATAAGAGAATATGAGTGGACTGTAAGGTTAAGGGCAGATTACAAACCGGGTATTAACAGTGCAGTTAGTATAAAGCCCATTTTAATAAAAAAGCAGAAGGAAATGTACTAGTAATAAAAAATAGAAGGAAATTTAGTAGAGTCATGTTTGGAATGAAATTAAGTATAGGATTGTAATATTTTAAGTATTTTATTTTTATTATTATTATTATTAGAAGTGGGGGGAGCCATGGTGGTACAGCGGTAGCATTGCTGCCTCCCATCAAGAGGTACTCCTGTTCAGTTCATGGCTGGAGTGCCTTCTGTGTGGAGTCTGCATGTCCTCCCTGCGGTCGAGTGGCCTCCAAAAGACATGCGTGAATGGGCATGCCTTCGCTGAAGGTTGGGCATCAGGCTGGCAACTCGGCACCATAAAAAAATCTACTGACAATCATTAGCAGACTGGAGTTCTGCTGTGGTAAGCCCTAACCAGGAAAAGCCGAAAAGACAAACAAACATTATTAGAAGTTGGGGGAGGGAAGAATGTATGATAGGTTAGCTGGCTGACATGTGATTTAATGAAGTTCCTATATAAAATGTATGTATCATTTGTTTTTATAATGCACTGAAGGATGGTGTTTGACTCAAAAGCTTTGCAGAATAAACTTGTTTTTTGTTTTGACGTGGTTTGTTTTATCAAACATTTGTCTATACCTGAATTGTAATATTGACAATTTGCAGTATATGAAAATCAAATATCCAGTCCCAGATCTGGAGTATGGTCCATTTGTGATCTTAAGGGAGTTGTGATTGGTGCAGAAAGCTGCATCTGAAAATACTTGTATCAATTTTTTTCTCATAGTGGCTGTCCATCACTAGTGTCAGTGGTGAGAAATGAGGCTTCTCAATTACTGGCCTGGAGTAGGGACCGTCACAGGGACAATTAAGGATTACAGCAATAACAGTGAGAAGAAAGTGGACAGCACACATGTAGAGCTATTGCAGATTGTTTATTGCAAAGATGAAAGGCATTGCTGAAAGAACATAAAGAAAATAGAATAAAGAAATGTCATTTGAAAGAATAGGATAAAGCTGATCATGAAATTTGGTTTCTTAGACCAGATTAGATAATGACTCTAAAGAATAAATAATGAAGCTGGGACATACAGCTGTGTCAGAGTTATCCTGTCTCTTTAAATAATAAGACAAATATATATGTGCAACAGAACTTCTGAAACACTTGTTGACTAACACAAAATAAAAGATTAAGCATGTTCATCTCAACATAGTGTACTCAATCAGAACTGTGAGAATCAAAGTAAAAATCTTTAAAGTGTATTGATCATTTTCTGAAACATGAGAAAATATACATTTTTGAAGTTGGGTATAATAACCTTGCTATGTACAATACCAAATTATACAGTTTTCAAATAAAAAATGTGTGTTATTTTGCATTTTTTTTTTATAATTATAACTCTATTGTTGCTTTATTGTAGCTGAAAGCTTTGCCATCACACCATGAAAGACTTAATTTGTTACCTAAATTAAAGTAGAGGTTACTGTATTTCTATGCTATATGAATACAACTGATGTGTCTTACATCCTATGAAGGGAAAATGTCACTGAGGTTTTACAGTTAGAACACTTTATGTTATATATATATATATATATATATATATATATATATATATATATATATATATATATATATTAATAAATAAGTAAATAAAACTGTAAACATCTAAATGATCCCATCATTATCATCAAGTCACCATAATAAAATACAACTAGTAAAAGCATTTTTATCTGTGCATGCATGCACATGCGCGCGCACACACACACACACACACACACACACACACACACACACACAAAAAGATAGGTAAAAAATAAAAAGAAATGCTCTGTATAAAAACAAAAGCATAACATTATAAGCTTGAATGTAGCCTTCTTATTTAAAAAAATGACTGAAGGTGATAAGGTAAACAATCCAGCAAAGAAAAGCAGTAGAATTAGGATGGATCTAAATGATATGCAATACAAAGTTTATCTAGACTCATTCCTTCTGATGAGAAATTTATGGGTGAAATATCTAACTTGGTTGAATTATTTATTCAGAGAAGCTATGGCAGGCTATCTACATATCTAAATTTTTTTACCTTTTTCTCTCTGCTTTTTCTGCATTTTTTTTCTATCTTATAGGACTGGCAAGTGGTGGCTCTAGGTTAGTGCAATGCAATGTGATGCATGCAATTACATGTGGTCACACATTGTTAAAATTGTGATCAGATCATGATCAGCAAATGCTCTCAATCTACTATCTTAAAAGATGAATGGGTGTGGCATTGGGGATTGGCACAAGGCACCAGCATTGGTAGCTGTGGTTCTGGTCTGTTGGTACAGCATGCTAAATCTATGACTATGACAAAGGCAAGCAGATCTCATTTAGTAGCTCAAGAAGCTGTATGAGCTGGCATGGGGAAACTGGTCTTGGTAGGATATGGGGCACACATTTCCACAATCATTGAAAGAGGGGTTACAGTATAAGGACAGCACAAAAAAATGTTATGTGAGCCACTGAAGCAACAATAACAGATTAAAATTCTTTTTTCCACAGTCAGTCTCATATTTGCTGTTGAGTGGTAACATATACTTAACATTATACACGATGAATGGCCTTTAGCTTTTTGACATGTTCTGCCTTCATACAACAGATAGTAAAAACAAAACACTTTTCCAAAGACCAAAACCTTGATTATAAAATCAACTACTGGCATAATATGTGTCTTACCTAGTGCATCCCTAGCTTTGGAATAGGTCAATTCTGCAACTCAAAGAGAGCACTTCTCTGACAACCTTTAAAGCTAACATGTAGAGATTGGATGGGTGAGTACAAATGCATACCTAGCATTGCAGAGATGATTCTCTGCTCATAAAAAATTATTCTGTTCTTATCACTGCAAGGGAGATGTGGCTAGGCAGTGCTTGTAAGTGCATATATCTTTGATCCTGTGAATCTATTATACCTTTGATCCTGTGAATCTTTAAGACATGATGGTCATTTTTACTTAGTATTGGGCAAAATAGGACATACTAGACATGCCAATGGACCCAGTTCACTGCATCTTGCATCCAGCTGTTGGCCTACATTCAAACAAGATGAGCTACAGTACATGCATACAGCTAGGTGGAGAGGGTAACAGCCATGGAAGATCTCCACTCAGTAGATGCGTAATGAATCACTGCTGTAGTAGGTTGCTTTACATTTTCTTACTGTTATAAATCAGTGGCTAGTAAAAGAAAGAAAATCCTTACAACTCCACAAAGTTAAGTCCAATTACTGGAAAATAAATATTAATTAAAAAATCTATGTAAGCCAGAAAATTTATTTTTTACAATGTATACCAATGTTGGAGTTTTAGAGTAAGTATGTATAATTAATGAGAGTATAGGGTGAAGCATTCATATTGTAAATGCAGTGGGCAAGCCGCCCTCCAAAAATGTTTTGATGTGCTTTTAATGTTCCTTTTAATTTACAACAGCAACTTCCGAATGCATGAGACTTTTTATGTCTGTACTTACCTCAGTTATCACTGTTATATGATTGTTTTTATTACCATGTTGATATTAATCTAATTGTGGAGCTTTTCTCCCCAGGCCTCCGCTGTAAAAGGACCTGTGTCCAGTCGGACTATCCCGGTAAACAAATGTAAATGTAGATGAATGGTTATCATTTTTTTTCAGTTTTGGAACTGTTGATGTAGAGTCATAAACTTTGAAAAGGACACCACTGCATATATGTTACTATTAGGGCAATGAATACTGAAGATTTTATGGCTACAAAAAACTGGCATGCTGCCTCTCAATGAACATGCATATGGACTGAGAGATAGTACAATCCTTGCATTATGTCTGCAGCAAACATCTGAAATTAAACTATGCTGCCAATATGATGAATATCTGGTATATACATGCACTGTAGGCAGGCAT
Source organism: Protopterus annectens (assembly GCF_019279795.1). Taxonomy (NCBI): domain Eukaryota; kingdom Metazoa; phylum Chordata; order Ceratodontiformes; family Protopteridae; genus Protopterus; species Protopterus annectens. Next base: position 1,075,782,251 of record NC_056731.1, read on the forward strand.
CTTACTGCACAAATGACTGGATAGTCATGTCTTATTCCCCTGATGCCATAGCTATCTACTCCTTTTTTCTCTCATTTAAAATGGTGGCCAAGGGCCTATAGTTGTCCACATTTGACATTTAACAAAATTGTTAAATTTTCTGCAAACCCCAAAAAGTAGATCTCACCACTTTGTAGCAGTGAAGAAAATAGATTAAGAATGACCAAACTGACTTTCAAATTAAACAAGTCCATTTTTTTCTACAAAAGTCTATCAAAGAACCCTTATGAAGTCACCTGGTACAAAATGTTATCTACTCAGAAATCTTCTTGCCAAATATAACTAATCTCTAGAGTTACCCCTAATTTGGGCTCAGATATTTGCTCAATACCTCATACAAATGGACTTTTGTGATATGTTCTAAGGTATAGTTCCAATATTTAAACACATGTAACTAATTTGAGTCCTTTTCCTCAATTAATTTTGTTTTGTCCCTAAGCATGGAGGTAAAAGGTTGATAACTATTACCAGAAAACTCAGGACATACAATGAAAAAGAAATACTTATACAAAAAATCAGTTAATCATTATGGACACTACGTAATGCATGCATGGTAAAAAAATTTAAATTCACTTACTAATGATAATAGGCAAGACATTAACCACAGAAAGTTCCAGAGTATGCTAAAAATCACATAACCTCTAAATAGATCTGCATTTTATGAAACCACACAAACAATTCCTAATCTGCATTTTTCCTTAGATAAAGCTAAGTTTATATTATTCCCTTTCTCTCTAGTCTGCCCTAGTTACTCCATTCCTACTATTCTTTCTTGCCACTCTCTTTCAACTGATTTTGCTTTATCTTACTTTCATATATGCACTCTTTTTTTTAATCACTTGTTTCCTTTCCTATAAGAGATTTTTTTTCACTTTCATCATTTGCAGTCGTACACTGATATTAGCCTGCATGTGAATATTTCATTTCTCTGATGTGACATGCAATATTGAATCTTAACTACTGTTTCATTTTTTATCCCACAGAGTTTGTTTCATAAATATTTTACTTGTCATTTTATGTTTATCATTGTTATACACAGGCTTATTTCTCTGTGCTTCTGCTGAAAACAGGCATTCTTGTGTTTACTCAGACTATACTGTTATCAGATGCACTGCATCCTTGTTAAAGTCAAGGTGCACATGTTGCTTAGGAAACAAACTATAATGTTTACGCTCTCCAGTCTGTTTAGTTGATTAGCACTATTAAGCTGCATGAAATTATACTCTAGCTTCAAGGAGTGAAACCCAATCAAATATAACTATCAATACAAATTAAACATTGTAAATAGGACTCATACTCTGAAGCAAGATTGCCTTCCAAAAACTTTAAGAAAAGGTTGACTCATTCCTTACAGGTCACAGAATGCTTACACAACTGACTGTGGTTTTCTACAACTAAAATAAGCTCTACAGGAGTTAAATGATTTCTCTGCAGGCAGATCCAATTTCTCATTGAGAGTTTACCTGAAAACTTGATGTGTACTTCAGTGCATTTATTCTAAATATTCTTTTTATTTTCTGTTTCTACTGTCTGGATTTTACTTTTCCTACAAAAATGACTTCTGCTGGGTATAAAGAGAAAATTGTTTCTTTTATGCTACAACATTCAAAAGAGAGAGGGAGATCACAAACATTGTTAATGTACCAGTAAAATTACATGAGAACACCAGTTCAATACACTGAAGTGGAAGGAAGGCAAAGTGCAAAATATAAATAATAATAATAATAATAATAATAATCATAACAATTACTTGAACATCTAAAGAAAAAGTCTACAACTCACACATGCACACACGTGCGCACAGGCAAACAAACACACACATACACACACACACACACACTTACATCAACTCAGATTTAAAGAACATGTTTATAATATTATAGCAATTTGGAAAATTGTGATATGATTTTAATCAACATGAAAGAGATAGCAGTAAGCAACATAGAGTATCTGGGCATACATGTTTTTATTTTTCAGCAAACACTTCTCCATCTGTTCTCTGCAAACTGTTGTTTGACTTTTCCTAGAGTTAGCTACCCTTTCTGTTCTTAGATTTCATAGCCTGCAAACTAGCTCCTATCTTGTTGGCTGTGATACCCAAGTGTGTGACAGAAGCATCAAGTGACCAGGAAAAATTAAAATGGGAGAATAATGTTTTAAACTTTGCTTTTAATTGTGGGCATTGTGTTGAATGTATTTAGCATAGCATGCATGTATTTTTGATTTATGTATTTGCTTAGTTTTTGTTTGAAAGTACTGCTTCAGTTATTGCTGCAGTTTTACTGTGCACCATTTTAACCTTTGTCTCTGCATGTAAGCATTGTGTTGAATGTATTTAGCATAGCATGCAGGTATTATTGATTTATGTATTTGCTTAGTTTCTTTGTAGAACTTTTGGTCAATCATTGGGGCACGTGTTACCTGAACACCCTCCCATGCTTGGTAACACTATGATATAATTTCAGAATATATTGCATTTACTAGGGCAATGCTAACTTTGTGAACTATTCAGCATTTCCCACTGTGGCTACTGGTGTTTATCGAACAGACTGCCTGAATCTTTATTATCCTGTAGGTTGTGCCTGATCCTAAGTGTAAATTAATCCTGTGCTCACTTACCTGGCATGTACCTTACCTCATAATTGTATAGTATATCCTTACCTTCCACATTCTCCACACACATGCACCCACAGCTTTCCTCAAGCCAATACTTTGCTCATATTAGTTTTTTACTGTTCTCTACCCACAGCAAGACTTTGTTACGTCTCTTTTTTGTCTCCTTTTACATACAGCTCTAGCTCTACTTCACTTGTGGCTGCTCTGCCCCAAGTGAAGAATTTCTAAAAATTATCCTGCAAACAACTGAGTGCAAAAGGAGTCACTACTGGGACTTTCACTCTCTGAAAATATTCTTATGTAGATGTATTCCCTGTTAACAAATTTCTGCATCTAGTTCTTTTATTTTATTTAATTTTATTATATTGGCTTAGTGTGCACACTTGCAAGCCCCCCCCCCTTTTCCAATCCCTGTCATCGCAACTAACTGTCACTAGCTGGCAGCAGAACATCACCAAACAAATGAATCTTAGTCCAGATAAGCAGCTCATCTTGTAAGCAGGACAGTGCTCTCCAGTTATTTAAATTCTCCAACATTTCTGTCTACTGTCAAGTCACCCAAGTCCCTTCAAAGCATTTATTTTTCCATTCACTGTGAATAAATATTGGAATGCAGTAACCGGCATAATCCCTGCCATTAAGGTACAATGCTGCTTACCTTCATTACTTAGACTCCTGATACTTTTTTCCCAGCCCTTACGTCCTAGGTAGGGCTCTGCCACTCCATTCCCTTACCCTATCCCCATTTGCACCCACCCTAGCTCATTTCCTTTATACCTAACCTTACCACACCCACACCTAACTCCTATCCCTCAGCCAATTATATGAACTGCCACCACCCCCTCCTCCCTTTGCTCTCATATTACACATGCTACACATAGTACCTCTCCACTCTCAAAGTTGCTACAATCCATACTACCTATATACTATCAGGACCCCTACACATTCCACAGGGTTATCTTTATACACTACTAACATTTCTGACAAACCAAACATGTACTCCCATCAAATAATCCTAACACTAGCACTCACCATCATAGCCCATCTAACCACAGCCTACTTGAACAACATTACAATTCCCAACATAAGTCTCCCCACCTCAACCTCACTTCCAGCATTCATTAACTACCCCTTACTCATCTCACCCTCACTCTTTAACCACACCACCTATGACCAACACCCCTTCAAACTCCTGCATTATCAAAGCAAATCTAGGGTATCCATACAATGTGACTTAGCCTTCTCCAAATACCTACATACCATAATAAACATTGCTTCTTACCTACTATGCAGTGGTGATATCAATCCCAACTCAGGTCCAATAACACATCCTACAAATCACCAGAATCAGCCTAGAACCAATACTAGCCTACTTAAGAGAAAATCCGATATTCTAATAATAAATCATAACATAAGAAGCATGCTTAACTAAACCACTGAGCTCCATGCAACCATAGCATTATACTTTCCTGACATTATCTTCCTCACAGAAACATGTCTTAAACCACACATTAAAAATGAAGAATTACTTCCTCCTGGTTATAGCATACTATAAAAAGACCTTACAGCTAAAAGAGGAGGTGGACTTACTCTCCTATATCAGAACAACATCAGTGATGAACTATTTCACATAGAAATCCCTGCATTTAATAATGCAGAGATCCTACTTGCTACAGTAAGACTAAATACACAAAAACAGCTAAATATCTTAGGATCATATATCCCTCCAGGAGATAACATCAGAACCCTAGAATCTCTTCTCCAATGGACATCAGAAACCCTCAGCATTAAACCATTATACTAGGCGACATCAATATTGATTGGACATCACTTAAATCACCCCACCCTTTAAATCATATTAATTTTTATGGATTCTTACAACTTATACAAACCCCTACTAGGCCAGACAAAACCTCAAAAAAATAATCAATTCTAGACTGGATTCTCACCAATCGCCCATCTTCCACCCATAATTTTGGTACACTACTTGGCATTCTAAGCAACCACCTCCCAACCTTCTTCAACAGAGACCAAACAAAACTCACTAGAACTAGCTCTCTTAAACACATCAGATACACTAAAACTACAGGGCTGACAACCTTAATGCAGCCCTTAAACATTCTAACTGGTCCCTTCTTTAAACACTTCCTTTAGATGAAGCAGTTGAGTGTTTCAACACTATCTTCTTAGGCATTCTTAACCAACTTGCTCCACCAAGACAGATCTGCACTAAAATCACCCCATGGCTTACCAAGAGTACTAGGCAACTTATGAAACAAAGGGACAAAGCATGGGACACCTGGCACAAAGACAAAGCTACTCCTAATAGGCAAACATTCTTCCAACCTAGAAACACTGTAAAAAACAAATCAGACTAGACAAACAAATATACTATAGTGAAATTCAATCTAAGCATAATACCAACCCACAAAAAGTCTGGGCTGCTATAAACAGTATTGTCCAACCAGGTAAATCACCAACTCCTCATCCAAACATAGACACCACCTCTATAAACACAGCCACCCAATTAAATTTTTTACCAACTCTATATTAAAGTTGTCAACAGACCCACCCTCGTCAACCCCCACTGTACTATATAACCCATCAAATAATGCCAACGCCTTCACCCTTCAACCTGTACCAACTTACACCATCTATAGATATCTAACCAAACCTAATCCCACCACCTTAGCAGTAGACAAACTACCTGCCAAATTCCTACAAATTGCCACCAAAACCATTTCATTCCCAGTATCTATAATCATTAACAGATCAATCTCAGAACAAAAGGTGCCACTTCTCTGGAAAATCGCCTACATTATACCAATTCACAACTCCACTGACCTAACAAACTACCATCCTATAGCTATACTTTCCCCACTGGCTAAAATAATGAAAAAATGTATCCACACCCAGGTCCTAACCCATCTCCTCTCCAAAAATCTTCTTGCCAAAACCCAACATGGATTCCACCCCAACCATAGCATTACCACTGCACTCATCCATTTTAGTAACCTAGTAAATATGCAATGCAACAAGGGCCAGCTAGTGTCTGCAGTTTTCCTTGACTTATCAAAGGCGTTTGATAAAGTCTCCCATACAAAACTATTAGCATCACTCTCAGATTAAAACTAACTACCCACATTTTCTTATGGTTCCAGGACTATCTTTTTCAATGTCAACAAGGATCCGTCCTAGGACCCCTACTTTTCACTATATTTTACACATAATTTTCACAAAGCCACTCCTCTAGCAAGCCTGGTTCAATACGTTGATTACTCCACCTTAGTCTGCTCTTCCCCCACCCACCAACAACTTCAAATCAAGACCCAAGAAGCCTTTACATCCATCAAAACTTGGCTAACAAACTCCCAGCTAATAATAAATCCTAAAAAGACCCAACTTATGCTCTTTCATCTTTCCAAAGCACCAGTACCTACTCCCCCGTTCTCTCTTTTTGCATTAGATAATACCCCTATCTCACCTGTCACACAAACCAAATTACTAGGGTTCATTATTGACAAAAATATGAAATTTGACAAACACATTGCTCATACAATAACCAAAATTAACAAAAAACTAGGTACTCTTTACAGATGTAAAAACTTACCAAACGAAAGAACTTTACTGACCAGGTAAAAAGTAATACGCCAAGAAATGGACAGGCAGCTTGTAATAAGATTTATTTGTGTCTCGCACCAATTCCACAATACACTTTGTATCCAGTCACGTAATAAAACGAAACAGTTCCACAATAAATTCAAGCGCTTTCACCCGGGCTCTCCCAGGCTTTGTCAAGATACCTTGTGAAAGTTTCTTCACTTTTTATACAATTCTTTGAAACTGATGATTGAATCAATATATCAATTATATAATTAGTGAATCTTGTAACCAATGGTGTTTGCCTAATAAAAACCTAAATTTAAAACTGTAAGCGGTACAACATTTAGGGTACTACGTTACTATTTATCCAAATATTGCAGGTATTTGAAAAATATTAATAAACTACAAAATTAAAAATGTTCTGTGCAAAACATTTATACAAAATAAAATTTCACATAATAATTAATTCATGTTTTTAATTATGCTTAAAACCCAACTCTGATACCCCATATATCCATTTTAACAACAGCTACTTTTATTTAATCAAAGATGTTTTCATATTAATCAAACCCTAAATTAATAAACAAAAAATAGGAATTAATAACAGACTGATGACAAAAGAAAATTATATAGTGTAAACTGTGCATATAAATATAAATATGAGCATGAACATAAATGTATGTAAATATAAATATATCCATAAATATAAATATAAATATAAATATAAGTATAAATATAAATATATAAATGTAAAAATTCAACAATCTAGTCGACTATAGCTTAGCTCTCCTTAATTTGAGTACACTACTTATACTGATGGTTTCATTCAACCTGGGTGGCCTAGAAGCATTGAGTCTTAATTGCCATAGCAATTCCCTGTACTCTAGGGACGTTTCCCAATCACCTCCCCTAGGGTTATGCATGACCTGTTCTAACACTAAAAACTTTAGAGTCATCTGTTTGCAAGTTAGGGAATGTTTGTAAAAGGCATTTGTTGATTTCATTTTGCTTATTTCATATAAATGTTCATAGACTCTTTTCTTTAGCGTCCTTTCGGTTTTGCCAACATAAAAACCATAGCAATGTTGGCAAAACCCTAAGTAGACCACCCCTTTAGTGTTACAATTGAAGTGACCTGGTGAGATAATGTTGGCCCTCCTAGATTTCAAATATAAACCCTTGTTATTGACCATTAAAGGACATTGCTTACAAGAATTACATCCATAAGTCCCAGACTTTAATTGGGTATTACAAGCCTTTCTTAATTGATTCATTTCAAGTAGGTCTTTAAGATTCTTATTCCACCTTCTCAAAAAATGTGTTTTTTCTTGTATTATGTTATTAATTTCATCATTCTTAGATAACACGGGCCAATATTTACGAATGATATTCTCTATCTCAGAGTTGTTCATATTAAATGTATGGAGAAAAGAATTTTCTTTCTCAACATAATGTTTATTTATGTTATTATTTGAATTATTATCTGGACTTTCCCCTAGTAATGGAAAATATATTAGAGGAAATTTCTTGTGCTAATGTGTCAAATAACTGTAATGGATAATCTTTTTCCAAAAATAATGTTCTAAGAAATTCTACTTCCTTTTGAAATAAGTTGTCTTCACTGCACATGCGGGAGGTTCTGATGAGTTGGCCCTTTATAATTCCCTTTTTTTGGGACAACGGGTGATCACTTCCAAAATGCAAAAACATATTGGAATAACCATCCTTTCTGGATATACTAGATTGAAATCGATTCATTTCTAAATTTCTTTCTAACTTAACATCCAAGTAATGTAGATAGTTAGGGCTTATTGAGTAAGAAAATCTCAAAAAATCAGTCGTGGAACCAATATAACCCATACATTTTTCAAAATCATTAAGGTCACCTCTCCACAAGATACAAATATCGTCAAGGTATCGCTGGTAATGTATAATATACTTAACCCATTCAGAAGCAAAAATATAATTAGACTCCCAATAATGAAGAACCGTGTTTGTGTATGCTGACGCACATGGAGTCCCCATAGCTACTCCTCTTTTTTGTTTGAAAAGTTCTCCGTTGAAGGAAATAAAATTGTTGTTAAGGATTACATCCATAAATTCCACTAACAAACCTGTCATGTTAGTGCTAAGACCTGCTGAGCGGGTAATTACATAATTGAACCATTTTAAGCCTGTAACATGTGGGATGCTGGGGAACAAGTCTACTATATCTATAGTTATCATAAACTTAGTGTCAGTAAAATGTTCCCGTTTCACATTTCTTAAGAATTCCCATGAATCCTTACATAAATGTTGAAATTATGTCACCAAATTTTGGTGTATGAAGATGTAAAAACTTCCCAACCTGCAACAGTAAAGTTACCCTAGCTCATTCTTTCTTCTCTCTACCTTACTGTATGCTTCTCCTGTCCCAATTAATCTAAATAAGAGTGATTTAAACAAGCTATCAGTATGCTACAACAAAATAGCAAAATTTGCCATAAACTCTTCTTACCGCACCCACCACTGTCATGCCCTAAAACAGCTTTCCTGGCTTGAACTCCCTAACATCTTTAGCTCTAAACCAACTTCTTCAGGTTCACCAAGTACTGTACCAACCTAACAAAACTCCAGCCTTACAAGACCTGATCATCCTCTCCTCCAATAATCGAGAACTTAGATCCACTAACAAGGCACTAAGCACAGAACTTAGATCAACTAACAAGGCACTAATCGCAGAACTTAGATCCACTAACAAGGCTCTAATTGCAATCTCCAAAAGCCATTACAGCTCTGGTGACTCCATGTATTCTAGCAACATTGCCAAGACTTGGAACTCCCTACCACTACAAATCAGGTTGCAATCTAATAAAACCATCTTCAAATAACATCTTATTTCTCACCTAAACAACTCCTAGACATGCAGCTGCCTAGCACCTGGCTGACATATTCTAACTCTTTTCCCCTACCCACTGTCCGACCTCTTTAAAACTCCTACAGATGCACTATATATTGTCACATGTTAATTTCCAACTCACTGCCACAGATCCCCCTTACTCTCACCTAGACCAAGTTGAAAATCTTTCCCTTAAAATGTCAATGCACCTCATATGAACATGTCTATATTATCCTCCTTTTTTAGTTTTTCCTTTTCTGTCTTATCTTCAATACATCTTCAAGATTATCTCTACTATCAACATACTTTATGAACAACCATCATATGTTACTACCTGCTATACTTTTAATTGTATGTCTAAATCTCTATGCTTATGTAAATATCTTATTCAATCAAATGTTATTGTCTGCTATATTTTTATAACTGAATGTGTAAATATCTTATGTGTAGTATGTTTGCAATTGTTCTGGAGAGTTTATCCCCTGGCCTCTGCTGAAAATGGACAGCTCTGTCCAGTCGGACCTCCCCGGTAAACAAATGTAAAATAAAATAAATAATGTTAGCTCCAAGAAATCTTTTGAGATTATTCTCAAAGCCATTTGAGAAAAACTTCTTCGGAAATTTACACAGCACTAAACAAAACAGATGACATCAAACTTATCAGTCATCCAGAGAATCTTAAAAGTACACAGACAGTACTGAAGTTGAATAGGTTCATAGGTAGGTAGTAGGCTATGTGCCCAAAGGCATTTATAAGCCTAGCTGGAATTGTGTTGGCTTTTGCTGCCCCCTTAGATTAGTTCCCTGTGCCTCTATCCAGCAGAGCCATTGAACTGATCCCCAGGGTAAACTTTCTATTTCTCAGCCACTCATCAAGGATTTTCTTGAAAAGTGTTAGTGCGAAGCTCTTCCTAATGTAGATAGGAATCTTGTTCCAGAGCATGGGAAGTCTCTGGGACAGAAATCTATCCCTCCAGCACGTCCTATTTATTGTTGTGGTGAGGTTTAGATACCTAGAGTGTGTGGCTCGAGGGGATATTGCTTTCTTTAGGTGGAGCATGTCCATCAATTCTGGGTTGGACATGGCCTTGTATGTCAGACATAGATCACCTCTTTATTCGAGCTGCATAGGGCATCTGTTTGAGGTCAGTGATTCCCTTGGTGAGGTGCTTCTGTCATCTTTCCAGCTCTTCATCCCAAATGGGGCATTGTACTGTATGATGGGTCTGATGAGTGATTCGTAGAGGGGCACGATGACCTTTTTTGATCTGGATGCAAACCCTTTTGTGATTTGGTGGGCCACATAGAAGGATTTCCTAACCACTTTGGCAATGTGATTATCAAAGGAGAGATTACTATCTACTTGGATCCCCAGATCCCTTATTTTGTCTTCTGTATTTAGGGTGCTACCACCTATGTGGTAGTTTGTGGGCACTTTGTTTTTTCTAAAGAGGATGACTATGCACTTTTTGCATTTAGCTTGAGGCCATCGTTTTGAAACCAGGTATCTGTCTCAGTGAGACTCTTTTGGAGGATGTCTCTGTCAGCTGGAGAGTCAATTATAGCCCCTAGTTTGTAGTCGTCTGCAAACTTGGTCAGCCATAGACCTCCTGTGCTTGCCTGTACCTCTGAGAAGTATATGCAGAAAAGGAGGGTCCTAGGATTGAGCCATTGGGAATGCCACTTGTAACCAGTATAGAGTCAAACCTAGCTTCCACAACTCTTACCATGTGGGTTCTGTCCATGAGAAAGTTGGCAACCCATCTCGTGATTTAGGGGTTTATGTTCAGGCTGGTGAGCTTGTATATAATACCAGAATGGGGAATGGTGTCGAAGGCCTTTGTGAGGTCTAGGTAGGTTGTGTGGACCAACATTCCCTCATCTATAATCTTGGCAACTGTCTCAAAGTAATCCACCAGGTTTAGGAGGTATGATCTGCCCTTAACAAAGCCAAACTGGGTAGGGTCCAGTGTTTGGAGGTTCCCAATGTCTCTGTTAATGAGATCCATGATGATGCACTCTATAGCCTTGCAGACCAAGCTAGTCAGGCTTATAGGGTGATAGTTCCCTGGGTCTGTTGTGGCTCCACCTTTGCGGAGTGGAATAACCATTGCTCTGCTCCACTCTATGGGCAGGTAGCCTGTGCAGAGGCTGAGTTTAAATAGTGTGTCTAGGTGAGGGGTTAGTTCCGCTTTGAGCTCATGTAGGACGCAGCCTGGGACACTGTTCAGTCCCATTGATGCTGTATTTTTGGCTTTGGAGAGGGCTGTTTTAACCTGAGTGTCTGTGATTTTAGGGACACTACATTCTTCTGGTATGGTTATGGGCCCTTTTGGGGGTGAGATGGTGATGACGTTTGCACTGAACCTGTCTGCCAGGATGTTGGCGATATCCATCGGTTCAGTGTATTTTCTGCCCTTCTGCACTAACTCCAAGCAGATCTGAGAATTGCCACTTAGATTATTGACATAGCAAAAGAATGCCTTGTGGTTATCATTGGAATCTTTGGCAATTTTACTTTCGAAACTAGCCTTGGATGATTTTAGGAGGGATCATAGTTTCGTGCTGATACTGATCACGGATGTCTTACCTTCTTGGGATTTTAGTCTCTTCTGTAGTAGTTTCCTCCTTCTATTGTATAGCTTGTTTTATGGCAGTGGTCCACCAGACTGGTTTCCTTTTCTTGGAGGAGTTATTCTTGGTTTTGCTTGGGATTGCATGATCCATGCATTCTTGTAGGTGCCCATAGATTGCATTAGTAAAGGATTTTGCAGCTTGGGAAGCATTGTCCTTTAGCATGGGGGCTTTGAAACTTTCCACCTCAGTCTTAAGTAACGTGAAGTTTGCTTTTGAAAAGTTTTTCACAGTGGTTTCTTTGACCGGGGGTGGAGGCGGAATGTCGATATCCAGAGTGATTAGTTTATGGTCAGATCTAACCAGCGAGTGGTTGACCTCCAGTGTGGAACACCGGTAGCCCATGTTGTTGATAACCAAGTCCAATATGTTGTCACCTCTGGTGGGGGTGTTAACCAGTTGATCTAGGGCATTTGAGTTTATAAATTCTAGGAAATGCTGGGCAAGGGAGTTAGTACTTGCGTTGTTCGCCCAGTTAATGTTTAGGTAATTGAAATCACCCAATATTAAGGTGTTTGGTAGGACCTTTATGTTTCCCAGTGTTTCCAGAAATGTGGAATGGGGGTCCTGGTGGGTGATCTGTAGGAAGCTACAATTTGAAGTGCAGTTTTGCCCATTGTTAGTTGCATGTGGATGATCTCTGAAGCATCGTGCTTTGCCACTAACCTGGAGGTATGGGTATCCTTGATGAATATGGATACGCCCCGGCCTTTTGTATTTTGGTCCGGGTTTTGTGGCCGAAACGTATGATATGAGTTGTAGCCTGATAGTGCTGGGGTGCTCTCTGGAGCCTTAAACCAGGCTTCTGTTACTGCACATATATCAATTTTCTCCATACTGAGGAGTGCCTTGAGTGTGTGTATATTTTGAGGTTTAGACTTCTGGCATTAAGCAGCATTACCCTCAGTTTTTTGTTACTTGTGCTATTTATGGTGTTGGGTTTGTCTTTTTAGCCTTGCCTTAAAAAGGCACTATGGGGATGGCAAGAGCCTTGGCCAGTATTCGAAAACCTAAGGGTGACAGGTGCAAGCTGTCTCTAGCAAAGCAGTGTGACTTGTTGAGCATGTCGTCCCAGGCTGACAGACACTAGATCCCCTTTGAATGACACCAGAAGCTTAGCTAATTGTTGAAATTGATAATTTTTTCTTTATACCATGGTATCATTCTTAGTGAGGGCAGGATGCTACTCAAGGTCGGGGTCATACGTGATCAGATAGCTCTTCCATGTCCATTTTCATGTAGTCCGCGGTGGTACGGCTCAGGTCATTCACACCAATATGGACAATGACAGAGTCGTATTTGTACTTGTGGAGTGACCTGAGTGCTTGTGTTATGCGGCGGATCCTGGCACCCAACAGGCAGCTTACAGTAGCCTTCTCCTTGTTCAGCCTAGTGAGTGGGACGTCAGTGTGCCTGACTATAGAGTCACCTATTACTAGTGTGTTGGCTATGTTATTTTGCCTCAAGGGCTGTGATTGCGTGGCACACTGGTTTTGTGAAGTATGTGTTTCATGGTTTGTGTTGGGGGGTAGAGGTTGCTTGGGTGTCTGCTTTGGAGGTCTCTGTTGCTTTTACAGATTTTTATTTAGAGCCTCCGAGTATGTTTTCGTGTATTTATGTGTGTTTTTTTGCCGGTGCTGATTTCATAGGTCTATGTGAGACTGGTGGTGTGATGCAAGTATTCCCTTATCTTCTTGGCTGTCTGGTCCAGTCTTGGGTTAAGAGAGCTTAGCCTCCAGTTTGGCTGTATAATTGCATCTCTTGCATGTATTAGTGTTTGGTGGTAGGAGGAGAGAGTTGTCTGTGTACATCAGGCAGTTGTAACACTGCCTCAAAATGCCCAGATTCACCAGATGGACCAGAGAGTACTCCTGAAACTGCCCTTTGGACATGCCTGGATAGGTACAGTAAACTGTTTTAAAGATTGGCTGGTAAGGTCAAATAGAGACCCCTGTCCTTCTCTACAGTATAGGGGGGTCTAGTGCTAAGGTTTATTAGTGCTTGCTATGAGTTTTGCGCAAGTGCTGGGCTGAGACATAAATGGTTTGAATGCTTAAGTTGAAAGTTTGTCTAGTTCCAATGGAAAAATTGAAGAGTAGACTTTGTAGAGCCAGGAATACTTATACCCTAGCTAACCGGTGCTGCCCGACATGCAAAGTGTCCATAAAAACATTTTCTAAAACTATTTCCTTTTGTTTATATAAGTATACATGATGTTACCTTTTTAATTTTTGCTAAAGACAGTTCCATACCTAACATCTGCAAAGTCATAAAACAAGTGGCATTAACTTGAGCTAGTCATGTGAATAGGCTGATTTCCCTATAGGGAAAGACATATAGTGAGTGGTTTCTTAACTTCAGATTCTGCAGTTTCCTCTCTGAAATATAACAGCAAAGGATTACTCTGACCAGACAAGGGAATTAGTACAGATTCATGAATTGCTCACTAATATGTCTTTGCAAAACTTGCTTTCCAAGTGTCTGTCTCATTTTCTTTTACTTGAACGTGAAATAATGTCCCATTGTTTAAGTTACTGGTATCAACATGACATTTTCCTAACTTATTGGTGAGTTCTTCACTGTAAGGTATTTATTTGATATGAGTTTACTATTGGCTTAATGTTAAGGTTGTTGACTACATAATTTGTAGTATGCATAATAACTGGTACGTTATCACCAATGTGGAAACTTTCATGCAATCCATCAGATATTTCTAGTTCAACTGAGATACTTTATTGATAAATGAACATTGAATTAAAAAATCCTGTGCCACTGCACCAAAGGGCATATTTTAATAAATATGGCATCTTGTGGAAGGATTTCATAAACATTTGAGGATATAAGGCAAGTAAAAAATGTCCCAAACACTCTTGATCTAACATCACTGATAATAAACTGAAATAGTGGAAAATGTCCATATTTATATTAGAGTAATAGCTAATGGAAACAGTTTAAAAGGAGAAGAGCAACAATTAACCTTGTCATTGTACAGAACCACTCGACAGAAGAAAAATCACTTCTAATATTAGAAATCCCAACAGCAGCTTGAGATACCCTTTCCTTAAATAAGGTTTAAAAATTGAAATTAAGTTTAGTTTATCATTCCAGCATCATGCCTAGTCAGAACAGGAACAAATATTTTTCAGAGCACTTGCTAAGTTAAAAGATGCTACTTCTATGGACCCTGATTTGCTCCCAAGTCAGTTGCTGAATTCTATAAAAAGTACTACTTTACCTACCTTACGTTTGATAGTTAATAAACTGTTAGAACTAGAAGCTGTTCCAGAAGCCTGGAAACTATCCTGTGTAATTCCAGTTCATAAAGGTGGCTCAAGGGATCAGATGGGTAATTTTAGATTCATCACTTTAACTTTATTATTGGGAACATATTTTGAGAGATGTCTATCAGATATTATTGAAAAATCAGAAGAAAACATAGAAATCCTTCATATTAATAAAAATGGTTTGATAAGAAGGCAATCTACTCTTAGTAACTTAATTAGAATTCATAATAACCATGGCCTTGGATCTGGACCGCTATCATGGAGTCATTTTTCTGGATCTTGTGAAAGCTTTTGACAGACTTCCTCACAAGGTTATTTTATGGAAGGTGCAGTGGTGCAGCAGTTGTGTTATCACCTCATAGCAAGAGGTTTTCTAGTTTGATTCTTGGCTGGGGTGACATCTGTGTGGAGTCTGCATGTCCTTCCTGCATTTGTGTGGGTTTCCTCTGGGTGCTCAGGTTTCCTCCCACATTACAAAGACATGCATCTATAGTGTTTGTCCCCTGGGCCTCTGCTGACAGTTGGCTTCGTTCCAAGTTGGACTTTCATAGTAAACAAATGTTAAATAAATAAATAAAATTATTGATTATTTACAGGAACATAAAGTTAATACATACATAATAAGGTGGATTGGTAATTGGTTACATAGAAGACAACAATGTGTAAGAATACAACATTCTTATTCTGATTACTCACAGGTTAAAGCTGGAGTACCTCAGGGTTATGTCTTGAGACCATTTAGAATAGTGTTTGCTACAACCCAAGAATAATAAATTCTGGGTTGATACGTATGCTGGTGATTGCAAGATTGTTTCTCAATTCAAAATCTCTCTGATGTAAATGAGTTAAATAATTATTTGCAGTCTTCAAGTTGTTGGGCAATGGAGCAGATTTAACATTTAGTCTAAACAAGTGTAAAATAGTTTATTTTTCAAATAGATGCCCAAGGCTTACTGTTTATTGTCTTCCCCATTAAATGAGTTATAGGAAGATAAAGATCTGGGTATACTTCTTACATCTAAGTTCTCCTTTAATGCACATGCAGATCAATTTTCTATAAAAGCAACTAAGTACATGGGGAACCTGTTAAAGAGATCATCTACTAGGGATAATTATGCGTTAATTTTAGTATTTAAAACTTATATAAGACCATTACTGGAGAACAACACTTTTTGTGGTTATACTCTTGGGCAATTGAAAAAACCTGAAGGAGTCAAAAGGAGATTTACAAAGAGTATAGATTTATGGATTATGGCCTTTGGTGTAAGTTTTGAATTTGTATAGTCTTGGTTCATAGATTAGTACTAAGCTAACTGCCCTTGTGAGCCATTTTAAGCCCAGCCAATTATCCTTTGTGAGACTCAAACCATGTATCTTGTGTTTGCAAGGCAAATACCTTAACCATTAGGCCACCCTCCCAACCCAGTTATAGGTAAACATGGGAAAAGTTATTATCATATAAGCTTTTCATGACACAATATATAACAAATTATATATAGCATCAGGGTTAACAGATGTATTAAAATGTACAACCATTAGAATATTATGTTTGTAATAAAATAGGAAATCCCAAAATCAGAGAGCAGTTTATTGCTGCTAAAATTACAAGATTTTGGAATAATCTCCCTATAAGCTTACATAATTT
Organism: Protopterus annectens; assembly: GCF_019279795.1. Classification (NCBI taxonomy): domain Eukaryota; kingdom Metazoa; phylum Chordata; order Ceratodontiformes; family Protopteridae; genus Protopterus; species Protopterus annectens. Next base: position 1,075,798,950 of record NC_056731.1, read on the forward strand.
AAATAGTTTTGGTAGTTTTAAAAGGAACCTGGATATTTGGGTAGGTGATAATGTTTACATGCAATATATTGTAGAATCAGTGTGTTCTTTGATGGCAGAATGGCTTAAACACTGTATGTAAACATATAAACATATGAACATTTAAGACATTTAATATCAAGTGTAATTGAATGAAACAGTAAATTATGGAAGTTCCAAGACCTACTACAAGTGTCCTAGTCCCAGGCACTCAGTGACTACTGTCTCACTTCCATGGACTTGGGTGACTTTTCAGTTTCATTACATGTTTGGGTGAGGTGCAGAACACATATAGAATGTGTGGATTTGCCACACATCTTGCCCTAGTACAGTAGCCTATTTCAAACAATGTGAATGCATCAGCCAAAGGAAGGGAGATGGCAATGAGTGCTAGGAGAATTTACTTTTAGGGTGGGGTGGAGGTGAATTTCTAGTGTTAAGAGATTGGAAGGGAGCTTAGCATTAGTGAGTTTTCAAGGACTTTATATTTCTGGTTTAGGCAGTGACAGAGAGCTTGAATCAGAAGAGACTCACTGCATATAATACTTCACTGACACCGCATTTTGTGTGTGTGTGTGTGTGTGTGTGTGTGTGTGTGTGTGTGTGTGTGTGTGTGTGTGTGTGTGTGTGTGTGTGTGTGTGTGTGTGTGTGTGTGTGTGTTTGTGTGTATGTGTACATGTTTGTGTGCATGTGTTTACAAGCTAACAAGCATGTATCTGTGTTCTGTGTAGACTCCTGATAATATTAAGTATTTATTATTTATTTGTAGTACCTAAAGGAATGACACACCCTAGCTCATTCCTTACCAGTGAAGCTAGGTTTAAATATTTTTTCTGTGAACTATGAAAGAAGATACAGCAAAATTGCTTGGTATATATTCAGTGTAATGTTTGCTGGATTCTCTGTTATAATGTTTACCGTTGTGACTAACAATCATTGCCAAATTTGCTGCTGTCTGCAGAATGCAACATTTTTTACCTGTAAACATAAAAGTCATAAAATCTATATTGACCTATTATCTGCTTTATTTTTTATGTATTTTCCCTATTTGATTTGCCGATTAGAGCTGTAGAACAAAGATGCAGTTAGTGGTTAAACTTAAAAGAAGATAATTACTTATTTACCCCCCCCCCAGTAATCTATGTTATTATTTTAGACATATTTATGTATTTCATTAACTCTGTTCTCTCTCTCTGTTTTAGTTTTTCTCTGTAATGACAGTAAATGTAATGAATACATGCAGGGTAGCTTGTGAAAAAAAATAAGTTACATAAGAACTACTACAGCCACATGGAGAGAAGCATTACCAGTTTGGAAACAATTTTTAACAAATGTACACTTTACTGTAGACTATCATTCAAGATTGCATTTAATATACCTAGTATAGTTACTGACAGTCATTTTTGATTCTTATACTGTCCACTAGTAGGCAAACAGACATAATTATGATTTTGTTTCTAATTTCATTGCTTCCTCAATAACAAACTGACTAAATATGAGTCTAAGTCTGAATGGGGGTCACCAAACATAAGTAGACAAAGTAGGTTTTGAAAAATGAATAAACTGCACAGAGCATTTGTGAAAAGAAGACAACAACTAATTAGCCATTTTAGTGAGCCAGCTACCATAAAGCTATATTAATTAACATAACAGTTATACTGTTGTCCAATGCCACAAATTCTGCTGACTGTATTAATAAATAGAGTAAATTGTCAATTTGTTTGATGGCACAACTTTTTGTAGGTTACCACTTCAAGATATTTGCTATAATCAATATCCAAGTGCCAAAAACTTTTTTGTTGTAGAAACAAAACATACTTACACCAGGGGGCCAAATTGTGAAAGACTTGCTCTCAGAGTAAATGACTTACTCTGAAAGCAAATCTTTTTGGAGTTTGAACAGCTGGTGTAAGTCTGTTTGTAGCACTTATACCAATAACAAGTGTTTCAGAATCAGGGCAGACTTAACACCAGACTGAGTCTGTTAGACTGAGAGAAAGTCTTTTGGAATCTGGCCCAATGTATCACAACCAAGTCAACATAAAAAATAAATGCTTAATAATACACTAAATCTGATTTATTCTAGACACTTGCCATATATAACAATGTATTGTGTTTTATTCTACATTCAGCATAGCAAATAAAATGTATCTTTTGAAAAAGCTGTGGGTATCTCAATACTGTCATATTACATAACAAGACAAGATTTTTACATACCCATGTGGATTATTTAATTTATTTTTGTTTTGCTTTTGTTTAAAAGGTTTGTCTGATTAGGTTCAGTCAAAAAGCCCTACTCAGTGGAAGCCTGGGAAGAAAAGCTCAGACATATTGCAAACATTTTTAAACAGACATTTAGCAATATACATGAACAGACATTAAGTAATATACATTAACAATTACACATTTATTTGTTAGCTAGATTATATTATTTGAAGAAGTGTAATAGCAGATAATCTGAATTATACCTCTGACTTTTACAACATGAATTTCATTTGTTTTGATCTTTATAAAATTTATAATAATAATAATAATAATAATATGCAAGGCCAGGTGACCATAACTTTATTTTTAGCATTTGCTTTCCTAACAAATTCATAATCTTGTTCTTGCAACTCCTGAGGCTATAACTTTATTGTATTACCTCATGCCAGAACAAGTGATAATGTATGTCACTGATATCAATATGCATTGTTTCATCATTGTTAAATGTCTACTGTATGAAAGGATTAAGCCAGTAGATTATGTCTGCTTTGTTTCCACTGTATTGCATATATTTTTCTGACTTCTCTATAACTTAATCTAATGTATTCACTTCAGTAAGACAACAAATAGTTTGATTACTTGGCACCCAGCAATAGTATAGATAATCAAGAGTTAACTGATTGTAGGACTGATTTCCAAAAGACCATGTATATCACATGCAGTGTTCACTGAATCATCCAGAAGTGACTATACACTCACACACATACACTTGAAAAATGACTCATAAAACAATTGCACACATCACACAAAATTCCACATGAGATATACAAATACACACACGCACACACACACACACACACACACACACACACACACACACACACACATGCACACACACTCACACACATGGAAAACGACTCATAAAACAATTGCACATACACAAAACTTTGCATGAAATATACAAATCTACACACACACACACACACACACACACACACACACACACACACACACACACACACACAGCCTTACTTAGGAAGGAAGACATTGACGTAATAATAACAGAAACGTGGTTTAGTGGCATTGCTTGACTCATGGCTATAAAGAGCTATGAGGGGTTTACTAGTTGTAGAACTACAGATAAAGGAGGTGGCACCTCATTTTATGCATATAAAAAATAAATTTGAACTTACATATAATGTTTCTACTTCAGAGTTAAGATCTGTCCCAATTTTGTTGAGTAAAACAAGTCTGATATTAGTAGTTAAAAAAAAGTCATTTAAACAGGAAAAGGGAGAATTATTTCTCTCAAAATTTAGTTGATGAGGAAATGATTTATGCATGGTACTTGAAAGGAATTTTGAATGCCCCTGAAATATGTTGGGAAACTGCCTAAAACAGAATTGATAATGTATGGTTTTCAGTACTAACTGCTATTATCAAATTAACATGTCTTCTTTCCCACTAGATGACAGAAGATTTTGGGTGTGGTATTAGTGCAAGCAAAGGTGATGAAGGTGAAAGTGGATTCTTCTTTGGGAAAGTGTAACTGTGAAATATTCATATTTATGGCAGTGCTCTTCAAACACAGAGAAAATAGTAATATAAGGAAAAAATATGAGGCGGATTAAATTGTAAGAAGTTCAAATCTACAAAACAAGAGGTTGGGTAGAGCAGTAATGAATGAATGGGCAGTGAGAGACTGTCCAAGTTTTAGTAAAAGTTAATGGGGCTGGCACGTACTTGGTGGATCAGGTATTTACTCAGCCGCATGGTCTAAGAAGAAGAGGTGTTTTAAGATGAAGGAAGATCCTATGCAAAGAAATATAATACAAATAAGGAAAAAGTGAAATAGCTAAAATGCTAATTTAAGAGCTAGAGGAAGAATGTTCTTTCAGGATAGGTTAGGCAGGAGATGGAATAAATTGCCAATACGGATACATCTACCAGAGAAATTGCAAGCATTTCCAAGCAAATTGAGTTGATTCCTTGTGGCCATGGCATTTTTCACCTTGTCCATAAGGATAATGGGTTGCTAAGACATGTTATGTGGTCTTAAGCCAATCCAATACATTTAAGGACTGAAGCACTGAAATGTGTTTTGCAAGGAAGTTTGCCCAATGCCCCATCCATTGAGAGTTCAGTGTGTATGGCTACACTTTTATACCCCTGCTACTTATACAAAGGGATTCCAATACCACATAAACATGAAAAAGGGAAACAGTATGTAGCATATACTATCATCCACTTCCTTGGCACTAAGTTCCTTAGATCTCCACCTGGGTAAACTAATCATAAACTATTACTCATTTATCAGAACTTACGGGCAATGACTATACTCAGCATGTGAGGCATTCTCTCATGTGGTCCATGATCACATTTCATGTCCTCAATCCTTGTAGTTTAAGACCTAGTTCATTGAATAATGCTTGCTGTGCTTTAAATCAACAAAGGAAATATTTCATGTGCAGGCTTTGAAAATGAGTTGTCGACCAATCATTTTTATGTTACTCTCTTCCTTCTGGTAAACTGCTGAATTCTCAACACCTAACATGCACCCACTCAATCAAACACACACACAAGTTCCACATTTTTCCTGTAATCTAGCAGTATCTTTTACATGAATAGTGGGGTATGAGAAATATGGGAATGACATCAGGTTAAATCTACTGACTAATGATTGCAAAAAAGATATGGAAACACCAGTGTCATAGCCATTATTTTAATGCCATGATAGAAAAACTAAATGTCATTTTACAGTTTTAATGCTTTTGAGCTAACCTTAATTGTTTCACTATTTAAGTTTTTGCTAAAACATATTCCCATTCTTTTTGAGAACATAGCCTCAGTAATACACACTAAAAGTAATTCTTTAATAACTGGTTAAGTATGTTAATTTAGAGGGATCTCTTTTTTTAGTTACAACTCAGGTTGGTATCTATTGTCACTGGAATAAATTAGTCCAGTGCACATGGAAAATTAACGTCATCTTTATTGTATGTGTTATACAGTTACTGTGAACTTTATCAAATGGGACCCATGTTTACCCCTTCACATATGTCAAAATAAATCACTGTACAATGAGATGTATTTCATTTTTTAGCAGAGACAGAATTTGAAAGTACATCTCATCAACAGATTTATTATGAAATATAACTTAAAAGTACAATAAAAGAGAAAAAACTATTCCACCATTGAATCCTCATTTGTAGGAGAACAGCTTGGCTGTTTTACACCTTCTTTACTTATGTATACTGTAGCATAGCAGCGGTCACCTCAAATGTGCTAAATCAGAAGGGTCATATAAAGAAATGGGTTTGGGATTAGGGGTTGGTATAATGGGTAAGGTGTTTACCTCTCAGAAACAAGGTACAGAGTTTGATTCTCACCTTTGAAAGGGAAATTAGTTAGGCTTAAAATAGCTTACAAGGGCAGCTAATCTAGTACTTACCTATGAACCTATACAAATAAAATGTACAAAATAGATACTTAAAGACTGGGGCTTGGTATAATTCCCCTTCTGTCTTTCCTGTTACCTGTTTGAGACTCTTTATATTCCAACTATAGTTCCAGAAAGTGGAAGGTCATACCTTTCAGAGAAATTGACAAACTAAAATATTTTAAACCCTAACTAAGAAAACCACACAACATACTACAACATACCACCAACAGACTAGTGCCTGTGTCCTTCCCTAGGCTAAGCAAGACCTTATTTCATCTTACTGGAGGTAGCATCTTCCACACTTACTCCTGATATGTTTCCTATTGACAAAACTAAATGCACACTCTTTCCTTCTCTCAAGGTAAAACCAAAACAACTGCAAACTAATTCTTGCTAACACAAATGCATTATTACCATTATCAGCATCTCTTACTGCATTATTTACAGAAAATTTCATCACACAGATGAAATGTATATACAGACTCACTGTTAATTTTATAATATAAGAATGCAGCTTTGTTTATTTCAACAGAAATACTGTGCTGTATATTGAATATAAATGTTGATTATAATGTATTCATTTTGTATATATTATAATTGACCTTTGCATGACAATTCTATTTAAAATGTGTCCCTTTTCATAGGTTTATACATGCCACTTACATGCCAAATTGCCCGATTACAATCTCTCCCTTTTGACCTGTTCTCTGTTTGACAACAGTAAAAGCCCATGGTCTTTGGGCATGTGCCATTGTTTTATTAATGTTCACTCCTCATCAATTAAAAGGCAAAAATATCACTGGCAGTCCTATGCATTAGCAGCCAATGGCAAGGTGTACATCTTCCACATACATATGCAGTTATCCGTGTCTATACTTTCTCCCATTTCCATCCTCCCTCTTGCCAATTGATACTTTTCATCATTACCTTCCTTCTTCCAAACTCTTAGCTGCTTGCCTCCTTACAAATGTATTATTACTTGTTTAACTTTATGCAGTGTGTCTCTACTCGCTTGACTTTCAGGTACAGATCATAACCACTGTGGTATAAATTACCGATCTTATAGTATGTATTGTGATGCATAATATTTACTTGCAAGTTGCCTATTAATAAATAACCAGGAAAAAAATAACAAGATCATTCATTGGTGAAATGTAACCAGTAATCACAAAGCATTACCAGGGCAAGCACCCAGGGCAAGTCCAGGAAAATCAGTGACAGAATAGAAACCAATAGCCAAAGTTCTTCTAAAAGTGCAATTTGGACAAAAGCACTTAGCAGGGGTTTATTGTGTTGCTTATAATAAAAATTGCACTTTTGGAAGAGCTCTAATTATTGCTTTTTATTTGCACACTGATTTTCTTGAATTTGTCTTGAGTATGTGCCCAGGTACTCTTAATAAATAAGTCATAGATCAAACAATGAAGCAAAAATAAACCAAACTCATAAGATAATTTGAGCAGCATCATCTTCTTCCTTCCATGTTGCCTCCCCTCTTAATATCCTTCTTAATAGAAAACTGACTTTTCTGGCTACTGACAACCCTCTAAATGCAAACATATATTTCCTTAACTATACTTAACAATATGCAGCTACATTTGAACATAAACAACTTTTAATTTACACCTCAGAATATACAACAGCTGCCAGGGAATGTGCTTACTGACTAAAATTTGCAATGTCATTAAATTTGTTCTTTGATCGGATCTCCTTTCAGTGGTTATTAAGATTATCCATTCCTCAGTTTTAATAGCTGACCAGCATTTGCATACACTTAATATTCCAATACCAATAAAATATGTATCCATTGATTATCATTAATCAGGCATGCATATTACATCTTGTATATTAGCAGCTGTCCAACATTGTAACCAAAGAAAAAAATCACAACCATACTTTTGCCCATATGGAACCACACTGCAGTTGCCTATTATGCTAGTGTCAATAACAATGTCTTATTCCCCCATCATATCCTTATGGTGCACTAAAACCAAAAAATTGCTGTACCATGTTTACTTTTGCACTCTCCATCACCAGATACCTCTTCTATGCTGTTTGTCATAGAATCTGCTCTTTCATTTGGTGACATTGCATCTTTCTTCACATTGATATGTTTGTCTCTAACATCTGAAGTAGTGTTCCACCCCCAGCCCTGTGAGTGGCATCTTTTAATAGTCACTTTATCCAGCACTGATGCCATCTCTAATATATGTTCCTGCCCCTCTACTTGCCCCTTATGCCTCCCCAGCTTCATTTTTGTTTCAGTACTTTTTGCTTGAGTCACCGTGTCTCCTTTTATACCTATCCAAGCATATTCCCCACACAAGGCCAGCCTTTGGTCAACTGGTGACCTAGGTAAAATGTCTCCACAGCACCCCACCAATAGCACCCGGTGCTCCCATCCTGGTACATCTACACCATCTAGATTACTGGAAAATCTCTCCTGCTAGAGCAGCACCCTAGGGAGGCATCTAGTTGTCCTATGCCTGAGGCCGGCTATGTCCCCATATAAACCGCAATGCTATTCTGTTTCTTCAAAATTACATTATGCCTGCCCTCCATGTTTGGTATTGTGCTCTCCTTCTCTAGCATCACTCTGTTTTGTAGCATATCTGGTCAAAAACTTTATTTTTATTGTATTTTGTTCTCCACATGTAAGCAGGTTCTTACACCCCCTCCATAGCACAAATTTCTCCAATCTTCCATCAGTATCCAACATTATGGCACCAGTAATTATTTAATGCATTGTTTGTTCTACTTGTCACCAGGTCCCATTAATAACTTCATATTTCATATTTCTCCAGACTGTTTTTTTTTTAAATTCAAAAATAGACACTCCAGTAACAGTCCAAAAATACAACTCAAAAATTCACCACAACACAGGAACCACACTGACTTCAAGGAATACTAGTCACCAAAAATGTATTCTGGTACCTCTGCCTTTCGCCTTCAAGGAATAAGTTTTATGACAAAAAAAAAACACCACCATTTAGGGTCTATATCAGATTGTTGACCTTGTTAAAGTTTGAACAATGTAATATTGAAACCAAAAGTCTGCAACACAAAAATAGCGAAGCCAGGGCACATCAATTTTTTTCCCAGGGGAAAAAAATCAGTGGGAGGTTTTCGAGGCTTTGCTATTTCCTCCACTATGGTGTGATCTCAGAGGTTGTATATTAAAGTAGGGGGGTGGGGGGGCACAGCAATTAGATAATTAAGCAAATGAAAACACGGACATGTTTGAGATATTAATAAGATCCACTGCTGCAATTCAGGAGGCCAGTACACCTGACCAACACCTGGCCAATCAGAATGAAGTACAGTCACTAAGCAACAAATGTTCAGTCTTCAAGGGGAAAAAAGCATGAAAAGATCAGTGCTTTAATGGTGTGCAGGAAAGAACTGATTAACATTTCCAAAAACTCAAACACCGTCACTAGTATGTATTAATATGGCAGAAAGTTTTTGAAAACCATCACCACTGGTATTTGATCAGAATATTGCAGAGAATTGGAGAATATTTGAGGAAGAGTATGACATTTTTTATACAAGCAGCTTATTCTGACAAAGATGCATGCACTGGGAAGTGTGTAACCCCCAGACAAATATTGCATTAGAGAGGCATTTGTTTTACACAAGAGATCAAAAACATGGGGAAGCTTTTGCAGCTTATATAACCTGATCTGAGAAACAAAACTAAAATGTTTCAGTTTGGTGACTTAAAAGATGAGTTGATAAAGGAGAGGCTCATGCGTGGAATTAATTGTACTGCAGTGAGAAAGATTTTGCTTCGTGACAGTAATTTAACACTGAGCAAAGCTACTGAGATTTGTTAAATCCATGAAGTTACAGAAAGGCACACAAGTATGCTTGCAGGTGATAAGAGCATGGTTTCAGCAGGCTCTAGAACAAATGTAGACAGCATGCAACATGTGACTAGCAGAAAGAGGCCTAAGCCCATGGCAACTACAGCCCCTGCAGTTGTTTTCTGGGAGATCCCATAGTTTTCTAGCAAGTTCTAAAACTAATTTAGTGAAAACGACATGCACAGTGCCGTACAAGGGTGAGTCAGCAAAACCCAAACCCAGCTTTTTTTGTCTACTGTTGCAATTGTGGTGCCAATCATGAGTCTAAAAGAGAGAAATGCTTAGCATTTGGTCAGCAATGCCACAAGTGTAAAAAATGGAACCATTTTGAAAAATTTTGCAAATCAAGTAAACTTCACACAATTATAAAGAAGGGTCATGCAAAAAAGCAAGTTGATCAAATAGAGAGCTGCAACTCTTCTTTTTGCATAGATGGTGTGTCAGTAATTGGTGAAAAGGCTGATGCAGTAAATGTATTGGCAAAGAATTAAGTGTTTTGTACTGTCAAGATCAATGGAAAATCCACCAAGCTGAAAGCATACCAGGGGTGGCTCATGCTATAGGACTGCAGGACTGCAGCCCCCCCCCCCCCCACCTAGAAAAAACAAAAGAAAAAACTGTGAAACAAGAAAAAAAAAATCACGAGTCCCGACTCCTCCGTGGACACATTGGGAACTCAGACTGCCTTTGTCAGCAGTCTGGATACAGAAGAAGAGATACCCAGGAATCTATGCAGTGAGATAATGAAGAATCTGTGCAGTGTTGACCACACAGAACAGAGGATCTCCAGACTGCTTCAGCTGCAGGCAGAACCAATGAGCACTGAGAGGTGAGCTCTCACAGGGATTTCACTGCTGCGCAGGCTTCGTTCTTGACTTGGATTGTGCTTCTGTACTGGCTGGAGGCTTCATTCATTTGTGACTTGGATTGTACTGGAAGCTTCGTTCATGAAACAGCTTTACAGCAGGTAGGGAAACGGTTGCTGGATAGATTGTGTGTTGTACTGGAGGCTTTGTTCATGAGACAGCTTTTACAGTAGGTAGGAAAACAGTCGCTGGAGTGTGTGTGTGTGTGTGTGTGTGTGTGTGTGTGTGTGTGTGTGTGTGTGTGTGTGTGTGTGTGTGTGTGTGATACCCCAGTTTCTATATACTGGTGGCTAGAGAGAACACATGGTGGTGGGTAGTGATACTCAGGCTTGAATTCTGTGCCTTGGATGCAGGTGGCAAGGACCTGAATTCCCTACCCACCACCATTTGTAAAAAAATTTGCAGATTTTTGCCTCATATTTGTTCTGTTCCTCATAAAATCTGTGGTTTCTGTATCTTCATTTTTCCTTGCAAAGTCTGTAGTGCAGTGGTGCACTGGTAGCATTACTGCCTGACAGCTATTCTCTGGTTTGATTCTTGGCTGGGGTGCCTTCTGTGTGGAGTCTGCATGTCCTCCCATCTTACAAAGATGAGTCTGGAGTTTCTTCCTGCTCTGCTGAAAATTGTCTTTTGTTCCAAGTCAGACTAGTTTCCTGGTTAAATGTTTAGAAATAACAGGCATTTGAATTTCAGACTTCATATTCTTCAGAAAGTACATGGTAACACAAAACCTTTTATTCTAGCAGTTGTCTAAGTTTATAACATGGATATTTGAAATTTGTCCCTATTTTTGGGACTGTATTCTCCCATTATTGGCTTTGTCCAGGTATTTTGTGTTAAGGTTGAGAGCTATCTATGATGAAAACTGAATTCACTGAATGTTTGGGGGCTGTATTCCCCCCATTACTGGCTTTGTCCACATGTTTTTTGCTAAGAGGTTGAGAGCTATGGTGAGAACTGAATTCACTGAATATGTTTGGGGGCTGTATTCCCCCATTATTGGCTTTGTTCAGGTGTTTTGTGCTAAGAGGTTGACAGCTATGGTGAGAACTGAATTCACTAAATGGTAGCCTTTTAAGTTTGTCTTCCTCTCTTTCACAAAACAGCTGATTTGGCATAGTGGTATGTTTCTCTGACAGTTTTGCACAGGGTCCCCTGAGTTAAAGACGTGGCAGTGAAATGTATGGTGGTAACACAGCATTTTATTCTAGCAACTTTCCAACATTATACAAGCAATGTTTAAAATGTGTCCTTGGTTTTTGGGCTTTTGTCCCCCCCCCATAAATTTCAGCTTTTTCCAGATTTCTTGTATTGCAAAGTTCAGAGATACAACTGCGCGTCGAGTAGATTTTACAAGAAGCTGAGAGATGCAGGGGAACAAAACTTTAGTGCTGCTTATTCTGAGTCTGCATGCATTGTTAATAGCACAACAGGTAGTGTACTTACTTTTGATGCAGAAGGCTGTGGGTTCGACTCCCATAGTATATAGATGCATTGCTGATACTATACTGTGTTGTAAACGGGGTGGATGCTGCAGTCCTTCTTGGTGAAGATACCTAGAGTAGTAACTATGAACCTGTTATCAGTTTGCCATACATTCACTATTGCGATATTACTAGCTTATCATTTTTTAATGCATGTAACATAGGCAATTTATTCCTCAAGGGCAACAAGCACTTTATTTGTAGATGAATAAACAATGACATATAAAGTTGTTTGCTAGCAGCAACCTCTTCATTGTTACAGATTTCTTTAATGTGAAATTATTTAGATGGCTTTTACTACTTCAGAGATTGTGCATATTTACTGATACTGGTGGACTGTAGAAAGCTGAGTAGACTTTTATAATGGAAATGTTCTGAATTGGGCAGTTTTGACATTGGTGCATGCATTTTATTTCATTGTTTACTGGAAAAATGTTCAAAACAATAAATTTAAAATGCCCTCTAACAGCTGTTCTGTGTTGTACAAGGAATACAATTTAATACAATCGGGAAGGTGAATCAATGAGCATGTGTACGTTTCATGTTCAAGGGGCCTATGATTTGAAAACAGCCAAAAAGGGGCCTATGATTTGAAAACAGCCCAAAGTTAATCTTTATCTGCGACTGGCAAAATGTATTTTCTTTGAATGTGGGTTTCAATGCTGTTTCAATGCATGTGAGTTTCAAGGGCAGAGAAGTTTTAATGCTAAGTCTGTTGTCATTGTGAGACTGCATTTCTTTGTTTAGCAGATATCTATTGGGGGTTGTGCTGTAAAAATGCAAAATAAAACTTTCAAATGAAATCCAAATCATTGCAGAAGTAAAGCAGTATGCACATTACAGTGTTTATGGTAAATGGGGCAAAATAACCAAGGAATGGGACATTGGAATGGCTACAGGGGGGGAGGCTCCATTCAACCATGATTTTGAGAGGGGAATGGCAGCAAACTCAGATAGCCCCGGTTGAACTATACGTCTCAGCTGTTCATATTTTTGCAGAATGAATAGATATTTCCTTCTTATTTTTGGTTTGTTCCTCATAAAATGTGTGGTTTTCTGGCAAATCTGTCTTAAGTTTATACAAGAGCAATTTTTAGTAGTGTTTGTATGTTCCCCCAATATATTTGGCCTTGTCCAGATTTCCTGCATTAACAGGTTGAGAGGTACATACAAATAAATTGCTTTATAGAATTAGGCATATCCAAACCTCTCAACTGTCCCAGATTTTGGCTCAAAATGTTGCTCTTCCCCTAATAATCCCTCTGCAAAATGGCAATTGTGGATGAAAACATGGAGGGTTTACAATTAATAAATAAATAACTGTAATAATCAGTTACAGATTACTTTTATTTCAGAAATGCATGTAGATTCTTTTATTTTGTCAGCTGCTCAAGTTAGCCATACTAATATTAAAAAGTGTCCCTCCTTTTACAGGTTCCCAGCTGTATTGTGTGGCTATTTTATATTTTTGCATCACGTTTTTGGTCCATTTTTCATAAAATTGTGTTTTTTGGCAAATTAGTGGCAAATTATTAAAGACTGAAGTTAGAAATAATGACAGACATTTCAGTTTCAGATTTCATACCCTTCAGAAAATTCATACCAATGCAAGACCTACTATTCTATTATCTTTCTAAGTTTATAAGAGCAATATTTAAAAATTGTCCTTATTTTTGGGCCTTTGTCTCACTTCTATGTATGGCTTTGTCCAGATTTCTTGCTCTGAGGCTTTGAGGTATGACAAATGTGTCAGGACCATCGCAGTCAGCCAAAGACATTTCAAATTGTGACAAACTTGTTGTACCCCACTCCCCCATGTAGTGACTCTGGATGTGTCCAAGCAAGGCAAGGAGTAGTTATGCAGTGTAAATGTGCAGACTACCCCCCCCCTCCATCCAAGGTAAACACAAGTACTACAGTGGCTTTTCATCTGTCATTGATTTTGCAGAATGTTCCAGTTTCTGTCATATTTTTATACTGTTGAGTTATGCTTATTATTATTCAGAAAGTGCCTTTTGCTCTGTGTTTAAGTAGCAGTGCTTTAATGACCATCAGGTAAGCTTGTCTGATATTGTAAGATGCAAGTAAGTTTTAATAAGCAGTATTGCCAACATTGAAAGCCTTTCTGTTGTTGCCATGCAGAGAATACTTACATAACTAGATAACGTATAAGCCTTGGGTATTGAAATGCATATGACAGTATTTGTAATAAAGGACAGGATTACATTATTTTAAGAGCTCATTACAGGCTTTACCTGCAAACTAAACAAATGCCGATCTATCATGTGTGGTCCATATCCTGTGCAGTAATCCTTTAAGCGATGTATGTTGAGCGTGTTTCTTGTTTGCTTTTCATTTTTTAGTTTGATCATGTTTTCCCCATGAAACAAGTAGATAGTTGTCGTCAGGCAGCAGGTCTTTTTTGGATAAGAAACATTTTTACAAGTGGGGTATCACAGAGATTGCTACTTTCAGCATGTTACTTGGCACTTTAATAAAGCTGAATATAAATTATAATTAGAAGTGGATTGCAATGAGAAGTGATTTGAGTTAAGTGCTGCTTGTTTTTCTTATACTTGATTTTGACTGGCATTCCAGTAATGTATTTAAAAATTAATTTATTTTTTCATGCCTCACATCCTTTTTGTTTCCATCTAGATATTAAGTAAGCTGTCATGCAGCCAATGGATTGAAATAGTTTTTTTTCTTCTACACTTCATTTTGTCTTGATTGGACTCTCATAATGATGGTTTGGCACCCAGGACAGCGTATTTAATTAAAGTTACAGTTTTGTGGTTTTGAGCACCCATTCCCACTGACCCCACCCATTCAGCTGTCTCCTGCAGCCCCCCTTTGATTTGAAGTCACCAGCCACCACTGAAGCAGACCCTGATTCAAAGTGTAATGTTATGTAAGCAGATGCATTTCCTAAGCTGAGCATTGATGAGCAACTCAATGTGCCTAGCTGTGTGAAACTTGTTGCTTATGGAGTTGAAGAAATTCAAACCACAGGCTCAGTAGTACTTTCATGTTTTTTTGGCTAGGAACTATTACAGCTTGTTATTCTATGTAGTCCAAAGACTTGTGCAGTCATTATTGGGTCTCAGAGACAGTTTGAGAATGAATTTGCTTTCTTTTACCAAATAAGTTCATCATATAAGCACATCTCCTAGTATCAATTTTACCAAAGCTATTTTCTCAAAGTATGCTGATGTTTTCAATGACAAGTTGGGAAACTTCCAGTTATGTATTCTATGAAGTTAGACTCAGTGGTCAGTCCAGTAGTCAGACCAACAAGAAAAGTTCTGATAGCTATGCAGGATAAAGTCAAAGCTTAGTTGGATAAAATGGTGCAGCAAGGTGTAATTTGTCCAGTTACAGAACCAACGGAATGGGTGTTGTCCATGGTAGCAGCCCACAAAAAAGACTCAGACAAAATCAGAATATGTATTAACCCAAGAGATTTGAACAAGGCATTAAAGTGACTGCATCATCCAATGTGTACAGATGAGGAAGTCGCTGCCCTAATACCAAATGCCACTGTTTTTTCTGTCTTGGATGCAAAAAGTTCATTTTGGCAAGTGATGCTTGATTGCAAATCCTCATTACTGACTACTCTTAGTACCCCATTTGGCAGATATAGATTCCTCAGGATGCCATTTGGAATAAATTCTGCAAGTAAAGTCGTTCAGCATGTAAAGGAGTAAATTTTTTCAGGTTATCCTTGTACCATAATAGCAGATAATTTATTGGTCGGAGGCAATGGTGAAGCAGAGCATGAGAGAAACCTTAAGAAAGTTTTAGATAGAGCACGTGAAAGTGAACCTAAAGCTTAATCCTTTGAAGTGCAAAGTCATACTACCAGAAGTTACATATGTAGGTCATTTATTTACCAGCACTGGCTTCAGACCAAATCTGTCCAATTAAGCAGCCATTCTTGAGATGCCATCACCAGATAATGTTCGAGCTCTACAATATTTTCTTGGAATGGTCAACTATTTCATCAAGTTTATACCAGACTTCACTGAGTTGACAGCACCTTTGAGAGAGCTGATGCACAAAAAATGTTATATGGTCTTGGTTGGAACAGAATCAGGGAGCATTTGAAGACCTTAAGCAAAAAATTGCCACCCCACCCACATTAAGGTACTATGATGTCAATAGACCAGTAACTCTCTTTTGTGATGCTTCAAAATTTGGTCTTAGTGCAGTTATTCTTCAAGAAGACAGTCCAGTAAGCTGCGCTTCAAGAACTCTTACCCAAACAGAAATGCAATATGCCCAAATTGAGAAAGAACTTTTGGCAATAGTACCTGCATGTTCAAAGTTTCATGATTATATCTATGGTCAAACTATTCAGATTGAAACTGATCACCAACCTCTTGTTACTATTTTAAAGATGCCTACACATTCAGCTCCAGTGAGATTACAAAGAATGATGCTCAGATTGCAAAAGTACAACTTCAAAATGGTCTATTCAAAAGGCAAACTTTCTTATATGTCTGATACCTTATCCAGATCACCCAAAAATACAAGTGAACAGCTTCATGCAGAGAATTTTGACTTTGACATCATGGAAGTGCATAATTTTTCTACTACAACTTGATGAGCTGAGAGATCATAAAAAGACTGATCCAATTTTGCAAAAGCTCAACTACTACATTAATGTTGGATGGCCATCAAAGCAATCTAATGTACCACCTTAAGTGCAAACTTATTTTCCTTACAGATATGAGATGTTGATGGAAGATGGCATTATTTTCAAAGGTCCTAAAATTGTTGTTCCTGCTTCCTTACAATGTGAATACATCCAGACTTTGCATCGTGGTCACCAAGGTTCCAAATCTACCAAAGGAAGGGCGAGAGAACTAGTATTTTGCCCTTCTCTAGTAAAAGACATTGATAAAGTACTTTCTTCTTGTTCAGTATGCAATAGTACCAAACTGCATTTGCAAAAAGAACCACTTCATCTAAGTCAAGTTCCTGAACTACCTTGGTCAACTGTAGCCACTGACATATTCGAGTGGAACAAACAGCTTTACTTAGTACTGGTAGACTCTTATTTGAACTGGTTTGAGATTGATTTACTACCCAACCTAACATCCACTGCTATCACTAAGTTGAAATGTCATTTTTCAGTCCATGGTAGTCCACACAGAATTATTTCTGACAATGGTACTCAATTTACTAGTCAGTTGTTTCAGACGTTTGCAAAAGAATGGGAATTTGTGCATGTTACTAGTAGTCCAGAATACCCACAGTCAAATGGACTAGCTGAATGTGCAGCACAGAGTGCAAAGCAATTGCTTGAGAGGTCAAAGTGTGATAATACTGATGTCTTTTTGAATTTACTCAATCTCAGAAACCACACTGTGACAATATACTTAGCTCGCCTGCTCAGAGACTTCTGTCTAGGCAAATCAGAACAACACTGCCTATCAGTTCCAGTTTGTTGAAGCCTAAAGCTAAGAACAACAAAACAATTAGAGCCCAACTATTCAAAAAGCATTCTTTCCAGAAGTCCAGCTGTGCCAAATCGACCAGATTTCTTCATCCTGACCAGATTGGTCAAGTATCAAGTATATGTACCGAGCCGAGATCCTGCTTCATAGAATCTGAGGATGTGGAGTACAGGAGAAATTGCAGACATCTTCTTCCTGTATCAGAATCAGTATCACAGCATTGTTCCTGTGATACAGACTCTAGATCTCAGTGCAATCCAGACAATGTTCTTGTTGCAGAACATGTCTTAACTTCTAATTCCATTCCTGATAATGTTCCTGATGTCCCTAAAGTTGAACATTCAGCAGATACAGTCCCATTTGCTAGACCTGATTCTAACTTTTATGTCACACAATTTGGTCATATTTCCAGAGCTAGTTTGAAATACACAGCAACCTGGTCATAATTGTTTATATGTATTTAGTTCTTTATAATTGCACGACAAAGAATTATTTGTATTGATTACATGTCAATTAAAGTAATCAATATTGCATGATATTTCTCAAAGAGGGAGGATGTAGAATAGAGTGTGTGTGCTGTGTCTTTAAGAAGCATTTCAAGGTTAGCACGTGCTAGCTTCAGTGCCATTTTGAGAGTGTAACCAGAGAGTGAGCATGCATGACTATAATCACTAGTTTGTTTATAAGTTTATCTAAGTTAAAAATTATTAAGCCTCAATCTTTATGCGTTTGTACATAATAAAACTGCTTGAATAGAATCCACAAAGACTCGTCAATTTTATCCTGACTAGACGAGCGACATATGGCCAAGTCCTCATGTAAATAATGTTTGAAATTTTAGCTGTACATAAATATGAGATGGCAGACCTAGTAACTTAAGAAAGTGGTTAGTCCACAGTGACTTATAATCTTCCAAACAACTACTTGTTATTTGTATCTAAGGGAGCTTGCAAAGTGTAAGACACAAAACATTGCTCTTTATAGGCGATGAACTGCATGAGGAAGGAAAAACTTGAATCTGTATTCATTTGAGAAGATGCCACTGGTTCTACTTCACATCAGAATAATGAGGAATAGTGTGACTTGGCTGACCTCAAGGTATGTCACATAAATTTCCAAAAAGCTCAGTGAGGAAAAACTCCTAATTAAAGCTGGTGCTAGCATAGAAACACTAGAGGGAGAATCAAGAACTGGACAGGTGCTTTGCATATCCCATAGTTTGACTTAAGTAAGGAACTCCTATATAAAGTAACTAATAAAAGAGAGAGAGAGAGAGTGTATACCACCTTTTACTGATTCCCAAAGCCATAACACTTGTAAAGAAATCAGCATGCAGTCACATTTAGGAATGGACAAAGCAAAGGCTAAGGTTTTAGCATTTTATTGTAATGTCATTGTGAAAGACAATAAGAATTGTTGTGCAATCTGCTTTAAGTTTCAAAGGCAGGACCCAGTATGGGATATTTTCCCACTTGTAGTCCATTGTTGTTACATAACAATGTCCATTGTGAGTCCTCTTGAGAAACAGAATAATAGCTATCAGTACATCCTGATAATTACTGACTATGTAGCACAATTTCCAGAGGCAGTATCTTTGTGAAAAATAAATGCAAAGTCCATAGTGAAAGAATTAGTGATAATGAAAGAACATCCATAGAAATTCTTACTTTCCAAATTACCTTATTCATGTCTAGAGAGATGCATAAACTTTGCTAGTACATTAAAGTGAAAAAAAAAACTCAAACAGGTGGGCTAATTGAATATTTGAACAAAATTGTAGACTTTATGGCAAAGAAGGCTATAGAGATAGATGTGAAAACTAAGAGAGCTGCTACCATATCTTCTTATAGGGCTAGTGGCCCAAGAGCCAATTTAAGCCTAGCCAAGCTTACCTCAGGTTTACCTAAACATTACTGAGAAGTGTCAATACCCCAATGAATTTTATGGTTATGATATAGGCTTGTGCACATCAAGAGTTCATAGGCTGCTCATTAAGGGCAAAGGTGCCAAGCCAGAAATACATGTATTATTTCCTATCTAGTGGCCTAAGTTTCATACCAATATGGTTAAGTGTAAGCTTTGCTTCACATGGATTGGAAATCTATTCAAGAAAATTGCTGATCTTTTAGACACATACCTGTCCCTTTATCTTGTCCTGTTTATGTCACTGATGAGGTTTAGGTCCTTAAAACAGATATTTGTGGTGCACACTGTTTTGCAGATGTGCACTAAATCCACTAGTGTGAGATCATAGGATGCATTGCAGGCTAGGCAGAGATGGTCTTGCAGCATCTGCAGAAGAATGACTACAGGGGCGGGGCTTTGAGGCAGTTTGCATAGGACTTGTTTATTCCTTGCATTCTTTTAAGAGGACTCTCTTTGGGCTCTCAAGCAGTTTCAAGTACCTGGCAGGTACATGCCAAACAGTGTCCTGTATTCAATGATTGGTCTAAAGACAGACAAGTACAGTGGAACAAGAACCTACATGGACCTGGGATGCCATGGCCTTCCTTGTATGAAGTACAACATTTAATGATTTTCTCACCAGTGCTGACACATGATGATCAAAGATCAGTTTACTGTCAAAATCCATTCTTATATCCCTGAATTCTGTGTCAGTTTTTAGGGGGCTGTTATCAACGTAGTAATTTCCAGGGGTGGCCATCTTTAAAAGGGTGATACCAAGGTAAAACCACCAAGACTTTATTGAACTATAGCATTTAACTGACTAAGTGCTTTCACCCACATAGGGCATCTTCAGAGTCAGTTTACCACATCTAATCACCCTTTAAATAAGCATTTCAATTAACATTCAATTCAGGTAATAATTGATTACAATAAGTCTCTCCTTATACTTTAAGGTTTAACCCTTAACTATCATTAATATAATATTGTACAGATTTTTTTGTAAAAACACCCTATACCTAGTAAGTAATGAACATGTCAGCTTTCCAACTGTTGTTACAACATCTAAACCATACATAAAAAATATCAAACACTTAGTATAAATATTGAATGTGAAATACATACAAAATATATGTGAAAAAATGTATGAATAATGTAAAATGTATACATTTAAACAATGTGAAAAATAAAATACAAAAGAAAATACACCTATATACACATATACCTCATACACCTAACAAAAAAATGTAAATTCTATTATGTCTATTTATTAAATACACGCTGCCTTGTGTTTCAATATACATGCTAGAGATAAAATGTCCTTAATGCCAGGTATACTGCTTGCATCTAATCGTATTTGCCACAAACATTCCCTGACGTCTAAAATGGTTTTATAATCATCACCAAAATCTCTAGTGTATAATCTGTCTATAACAAAAAACAAAAAAAATTTGAAATTAGTACAGTCTTTACTGTGATTGTATAATGAATTAGTTGATTTCTTGTTTTTGATGTCCCTATTGTGTTCCATAATTCTTTGTCTCAGCTTTCTGGTGGTCATCCCAGTGTAGAAAGCTGGACAAGATAAACAAGTAGCCACATATATAACCATTTTAGTGTTACAATTACAATAACCAGGACTCCTCAGAGACCTCTTGTAGTTGCCCACTAGAACATAGGGGCCATTGTTGATATATTTACATGCTTTGCAGTTACCACATTTAGCCATCCTAGCAGGTCTTTGGCTAGTGGGCACAGATGTTCTTTCCAGATGTTCTTTAATATTCAAACCCCTACCATCAATAAATAGGGGATATTTTCCTAATATTTCCTACATATCCATAGGAAGTATACTTTGCCATGTTGATTGAATAATGTTTTTAACTTCAACGGCTGTAGTATTGTGTTGTAGAACCATACCTGTATGGGCATTCTTAACTTTGCATTTATGATCGTTACTATTCTCTACATCCCTTCCACCATCCAACAAAATAGGCCTAAAGTATGTGTCCCTTCTTTCAGCGATGTCCTGTTTGATTGTGGTCAGTAGGTCCATTGGATAACCTCGTTGGACAAACAAATCAATTAACACCTCCAGTTCTTCCAAAAATCTAGTGTCCTCACTCACTATACGTGACACCCTAATCATCTGGCCTTTTGCCATGTTCTTCTTAACATAAGTGGCAACTATCGTGCTGTAAGAATGTGTTACTATATGTCTTCTTCCTAAATAACTTGGATTCTAACTTTCCATCTTTAATATATAATCGTAAATCCAAGTAGTCAATAGTGTCTCTATCAGCCTTGTTGGTGAATTTAAAAATGTTGTAGTGTTATTCAAGTATCCTATAAAATCATCCAACTCATTATGGGTGCCTTTCCAAAGGAACAGTATGTCATCCAAAAATCTTAAATAAATGATCATCTTGGATCTATACTCAGATGTCAACACATACTGTTCCTCCCATTCAGCTAGTACTAAATTGGCATAAATGGGCGCACATTTAGCGTCCATAGCAACCCCGGTGGATTGTTTATAAAATTCACCTTCAAAACCAATATAATTGTTTTCTAAGACAATCTGCATTAAGTCAACAAGTAGACTTCTCTTCACCTGGTGTATGTGACTATATTTAGCTAAACTACTGGCAAACTAGTCTAAACCTGTGTCATGGGGATTCACTGAAAACAAATTTATTATATCTACTGTTACAAACCAAAATTCCCCTAAATTTAAGTCAGATAAGGCCCTGAGACAATCCAGACAATGCCATGAATCTTTTAATATATGTGGTTTATTGTCAAGAATCTTCTTGTTGGTGATATCTATAAATGCTGCTAATGGTTCGGTTTTAGAGACCCTAGCCACCACTATTGGTCTAAAAGGGGGATTGATAGTGTCTTTGTGAATCTTGGGGATTCTGAACAAACTAGGCATAACTGGATGTACCACTAGCATGTAGTTATACTTATCATAGTTAATTATTCCTTCACAAAGGAATTCATAAAGTTGCCAGTCAATTTTTGTGTATGCCCTCTGAACTTCAAATTTAGAAACCAATTTGTAAGTGTCGGAGTCCTGTAGTATACTCTGCATGTTCCAAGAGTAATCGGTGTTTGTCATGAGGACTACACACTATAATCCTTACTAGATGAAAGTTCTTTTAAACAGAATTCTTCTGCAGATGTTAAATTTTTATTATTAATAAATGACCTTTTGTCAATCAGTCTCCTAATCTGACTAGTACACAGACGTTCAAACACTGATATCGAAGGGTTGCAAGGTGGTATAAACACATTACTTCTTTTTAGTGTAAAAATTTGTGTCTCTCTGGCAATCTGGTGTTTGTTACCAAAAAATAACCTTAAGTATAACTGCCTAGTGTACAGCTTCAAATTAATAAGTAATTTACTAATATCATATTTAAAACTTGGAACGAAAGAAAAGCCTTTATTCATCAAACTCAAATGACTGTCAGAAATCTTCAAATCAGAATAATTATAAATGTGAAATGATTTGTCACCAAGTATAGTAGGGACATCATTACTGTTGATACCCAAACTTTGAAGCAAATGGTTAACATCTAAACCAAGAGAAACATTTCCTGGTAAGTGGATGTTGTCCAGCGGGCCATCTTTAAGATTGGAGGTAAAATCCAAAGTCTTAATCAGTTGTAATTGTCTTGTCTGTGATGCCAATTGTTTCTGTTGAAATTGTTCCTCCTCTGTCCCCCACCCCTCCAGTTGCTTCCTGACTGGAAACACTGTCCTTGGGGCATTTGCTGGTGCGAATAATCCTGCAACTGGCCCCGATTTCTTAATCGATCTGAATGCCTCAATGGGGGTGGGTTCTCTAAAAAAACTATGTCCACTTCTGTACCAATTTGTGCCTGCTCAATGTCACCTACCTCAGTTTGAATTGTCCTCTACTCTATAACCCTCTCTTGTGTTAGGTGAAGGATAAGCCCTCTTCTCTTTGTATTCATTGGTGTCTCTAAAAATCTTCTTTTGTTTTCTCTCCATACTAACTTTCACAAACTTGTTGAGGTCAGTTATAATCCCCTCAAATCTATTGTTGTTACTTTCAAACAGCAAATTGTTCATAATACTTTGTTTAAGTATACCTAATTCATTCTTTAGAGTGTTTAACCTACTAATGTTGTCCCTGTTTAATATTCTCATCAAATCGAAGCCTGTTCTATCGACTAACTCTAACAGATTGTGGTATGCTTCTGAATCAGCCTCAATTCCCATTGGTATTTTAAAAACCCTAAGGCCTCTAGGAACTTGGTTCAGTTCTATAGAATGCTCCAAAAACACATCATCCATTTGCAGTGATTTGTATTTCCTAGCTAATTTTTCAAACTTTACTAACTGGGCATTAAGTGTTTATATTAATGATAGTTAAGGGTTAAACCTTAAAGTTCGAGGAGAGGCTTATTGTAATCAATTATTACCTGAATTGAGTGTTAATTGAAATGCTTATTTAAAGGGTGTGATTAGATGTGGTAAACTGACTCTGAAGATGCCCTATGTGGGTGAAAGCGCTTAGTCAGTTAAATGTTATAGTTCAATAAATTCTCGGTGGTTTTACCTTGGTATCACCAGTGTTTTTTATATTATTAGATCATTATCCATTTGTTGGATCTTTAAAAGGGTGCTATTATGTATTTATGCACATTGAGTTTTATTCCATGGTTTCAGCATCAGTTATTTGCCTGCATCAGGCCCTCTTGAAGTGTATCTGGATCTTTATGAGCTACATTGATAATGACTAGTTTGCAATTTTCTGCAGACTTGTTCAATCAGTGGCTGCTGGCATTTACCTTTACTTCAGATAAGTAGATGCCAAAAAGGAGAGGATATATCACTGATCCCTGTGGGACTCAGTTAGTGAATGGTCTTTTTGTAGAAGTGGATTTCCCTGTCTCTATGTCTTTTGCACTGTCAGGTGACATATGGGTTTATTTATGCAACATTTTTTAGTTTATCTTCAAAGCCAGAGTAAGGTATAATGTCATATGCCTTGTCCAGGTCAAGGTGGGCAGTGTGCACTGTTTTGCCCTTGTCCACATCTTTAATGACCTTCTCAAAGAAGTCCACAAGGTTAAGTAGGCATGACTTGCCCTTTACAAAACCAAACCAAGTTGGATCCAGCGTCTGTGTTTTTCCCATGTCATTATTTATTAGATCCATGAAAATTCTCCCAATATGGTCTTGCATATAAGACTAGTCAGACTTTTGGATAAGTAATTAACTGAGACTAAGACTTTTCTGTAAAGGAATAACCCTTGCTGTCCTCAATTTGTTTGACATGAAGCACGTCTGAAGGTTATGGTCATACTGCTCAACCTCATAGTGAAAGACATTTGGACAAAGCCAAAAAAGAGTGGGGGGACAAAGGCCCAAAAATAGGGACAGATTTTTAAATATTAATCTTATAAACTTGTGTTAGTACACATTTTCTTAATGATATGAATTTTGAAATTCAAATGTCTGTCATTTTAAAAAATGGGTGTCAATACTCGATTTGCCAGAAAACCACAAACTTTACGAGGAACAGATCAAAAATATGAGTAAAAAAATGGACATTCTGCGAAAATCTGGACAGTTGAGAGGTATGGTAAGGTTACACAGATATTCTAGTAGCCTGACAGGTCATGTTTCATGCTATTCTGTAGGCATTTTGATATATTATCAGGCCCATTGAAGCAATGTTCTTGTCCTCCGAGAGCACAGTGAAGACTTGCTCCCTGGTGATAGTTAGTGGGAGTATTTCCTGGGAGGTTAGATTTGCTACAGAACCATAGCAGGGGTGAGGTGAAGGGGGCAGCAGCTCAGGGTGAAAGATGTTAGGGAGAGTAATATTGGAAGGGCAGTTCCTGCATTTTTCTTTCTGTACAGTTTGCTGCTGTATAAAAATAAAGCATTATTTGTATTTATTTGCTTTTATTGATCATCCAATGAGGAGCTGGATGAAGGAGGAGATGTTTACCTGGCTCGATTGCAGAACCAGTCTAACAGAGTAAAGTATATATCTCTCTCTTTTTTTTTTTTTCCAATGAGGAGGTGGGGCAGCGGGGCAGAACGCATCTGGCTTATTTATTTATTTATTTTTTTTGCTATTCTGGGGAGACAGGACATAAATCCTGAGAACAGCTCCCATATCCAAAAAAAGCCAGCTATGTTTCTTCTTTGCTATATCCTCTGGCTCTGAATAGGTAGTTCCATTCACAGTTAGTTTTGCACATTGCTGATTGTTGCCTTTAATGTTATGGAAATAACTGAAAAAAGCCTTATGCTTGTCCTTAGCTTTGGAGGC
>NC_056731.1:1075829520-1075894520 GCF_019279795.1 Protopterus annectens
ATTTTACCGTATATGGTTTCAAATTGTGCATCAAGCCAAAACAGCTCCATATAAAAAAATAAGGGTTTAGGGCAGTGTCACCATCATCCATATAAGTAATTAATTAAGCATATTTATAGAATCCCACAGCTACAAAAGTAAAGATAAGCAGTTAATATACAAACAAGGAGTTACAATCCAACGCTGTAAAGAAAAAAAATGTTTTTTTCACCCCAGCAACATACTTAGTCTACTCACTGCTGTACATCAGTGGAAGGAAACCCAAATCAGAAACCCCAACGGGGATCTGTGTAATCATAGTATCATCTGCACAAGGGGCAGAGCAAGCAATGCTACCTAATTATTACTACTACCATAATACCACTACTAATGCTACTATTACTACTACTAAAATAAGTTTGAGGAGTACAGCTAATAACAATGTTGAAACTTAAGCAGACTAAAAAGATGTATAATTCTACATATCTTTAGGAAAACCAGAATTTGTCTAAAAAGTTATTAATCATCCGCAATCGGACATAGGCAGCCCTAAGTCACATAAATCTGTAAATGCAGACCATAGTGATTAGCATTTGCAAAGGTCTGGAGAGGGGGGTTACAGGAGGACAAGACTGGCACAAATAAGGTGTGTGTGTGTGTGTGTGTGTGTGTGTGTGTGTGTGTGTGTGTGTGTGTGTGTGTGTGTGTGTGTGTGTGTGTGTATGTGTGTGTGTGTGTGTGTGTGTGTGTGTGTGTGTGTGTGTGTGTGTGTGTGTGTGTGTGTGTGTGTGTGTGTGTGTGTGTGTGTGTGTGTGTGTGTCTGTGCGTGCGTGTGTTTGTGAGCAAGCCTCTGTGAGAAATGAGGGTCAGAAAAAATATGGACTGCCAGGGCCATTAGTGCTAGATATAAAGAATTCAGTTTTGAGGGGTAATTGTATGAGCAATGTGAGGTGTACTGTGTGAGGGTCTGCAGGAACACAATCAAAGCATGTGTGCTAGCACAAATCCATGGCATCCTGGACAGATGTGAGCCATGCATGTTAGATGATAGAAGACAGGGTACTACCTGAAATAAATGATGTCTGATGGATAAGCTGATATCATGAATATGTCCATAACTATGACCATGTGGCCTACCATGCCTGGGTTAGGACACCTCCTCTACTGACAGAGAAGTAGTACCACAACAGAAGCAGGATCTGACAAGGCCACAGCCATATCAACTAACATCTGCCAATGTGCCAGCACTTCAAGCTCATGGGTTATGATCCTCCACAGCAGATGTTCCATAGCAGACACTGAGTAGTCCAGTGTGTCACTCGTCTGGTCCAAAGAGTCAAACACACACTTCATGCAGTCTTATACATCCGAAATCATGGCATGCAGTCCTCCTACTATTGCTTCTGATGCCCTGGTGGAACTTCCCTATGCAACCATGATGGACTTGCAGATACATTGGGTGTCACCTACTGACACTCCACCATCACAGGAAGGTTGATATGTATGCCTCCTCTGAGCACCTCTACTGACACCCCTAATAAAAGCTAGAGGTGATTCCACCAGCTATGCAACTGATGTAACTTCACTATCTTGATAAAATGTATTCCCCTCAATCATTCCCATCTCGAATAGTTCCATGCTATGGGTATCCATACATATACTGACTGTGTCCAAACCCTTAAAAAGGGATGTGGGAGCTGCATCCTCCATGTTAGATATACCCTCTGAATCCCTTAGCCTCTGTCTGTTTATTCCCACCATCATCGTCAGAGGCTACCAGACTTCTAATATGATGCAGTAGGAGCTCCACAGCACTAGTGCCAGCCACACTAATGAATACACCAAGGAAACAATAAAATAGAAGATATACAAATAAATTAGCACAATATGCAACCTAAACCAGAATAAAGCAACAAGAGATGCCAATGCAAATACATTTTTCAGTAATGTATATCTACCTATCTGCCTATCTATAATATATAGATATTTATGTATACACTTATAACAAGATGTAGATGTAGCTATAGACACAAAGATATAGATATAGATATAGATATAGATATAGATATAGATATAGATATAGATATAGATATAGGGGGTCTATATTACCTTATCTAAAATTAATTTAATCAAACGGCACTTTACATAAAAATGCAGATCATAGAGCTGTTTATAGTGAGCTCACAGTACAGTGAAGATCAGAAAATTTGCCCTTTCCTCACTGTAGTGCAATCTTGGAGTTGTTATATATAATTAGCTGGGGATGTGGGGAGTAAATTCGATAAAAGCCATTTTCGATGTAAGTGCCATTCGATTAAATTATGTTTTGATTATGTAATATAGATATAGATATAGATATAGATATATAGATACAAATATATATAAAATTAAAAACAGCCGATACTATATGATGTGCAGGTGGTCACTGAACCTCAAGGCCAGATGCCACTAGATACACAAAATTCTAATCTGTAAAGGTATGAAGGGTAGAGGTATGAAGGGTTCTTCAACAGATATGATGTTGATAAATCAGTTCAGGGTTACAGTTATATGGCTACATCATTTTGATAAGTCAAGCACTTTTTGTTTGATTCATATGACTTCAAACTCTGCAGTGAAGTCATCCATTCAAGCATGTGCATTCTGATAACACTAATAATCATCTCTTCTATGGCTTCAGCAGTTAATATGCAGTATTCTAGATTATGGACCTAGACAGGCAGAGGTTCTCATCTAGTAAAGTAATTTGGAAAAAAGTTGTGACAGGTAAGACTGGCTTAAACTAAAGATGCTGACATGCAAACACACAATATAATGAACCATACCAGGACTAAAGTATTTTAAGCCACAGAATATGTTTTATGTGAGTCATAACCATTGCAATAGACTGCTGATACAATTCCTTCAAGAGTGTGCTTCATGAGAGTTCAGGTACACTTTTGCCTGTGGTGTCACTGGTTGATATACAGCTCTACGAACTATATTCACAGTTAGACAGGTGTTCATGTCTGTCAAGGTGTAAATACTGAGTGTGCAAATGAGAAGTAGCCCTCAGGTGTGACTTTACAAAAGCAATTGTTGATTACAAATTTACTTTCTGTGTACTTTACAAATGGAGAAAGACAAGCCAAATTTGGTAATCCTTTTAATGGAAGCCACATGCATTCAAACATGATGCTCTGGTTATCCCTTCAATTGTGCTCAGTCTGGCAAGTGTGATATAAAGTCTTGGGTCACATCTTCAGTTAGTGCATAGGTCAAGAGGAGGTTGACGTACACTGCATTGCATATGTCCAAATACAATGGTGTATGCCTTTATTATTTTGCTTACATTACAGTGGTTACAGACAAGAATGGTTTATTCAACAGATCTTGATATATGTCATGCTAAATGGTGGTCACAGAGACTAATAGGACCTTTGCTACAATAGTTTGTTGTGGTTTTGGGATGGGTAGGTGATGTTCATCTAGTTATTGCTGTATTTCCTTATGGGCATGCCCAGTTTAATGATGTACTCCATTGCATGATGGTTAGCACAAACCACAATATGTAATTAATGTTGTAGAACAGTCACTCTCATTAGTTTTATTTATTTATTTATTTGTCGTTTGTTTACCAAGAAAGTCCAAGTGGAACATAGCCCATTTCCAGCCTGGGGATAAACGCTCCACAGACATTTACAACATAGGAATTTAAAAAAAAAAGTTCAGTAGACATTTGAACATTACAAACGTTTGTTATATAACAGACATTATATTGGTCGGAACACTCATTATATATACAAGACAACATAAGACCCTATATGCTTTGATGTATAGTTAGAGTAATATAACATGTGATATAAACTGGTTGATAGTCCTTACAGAATTGCATTTAGTGCAGTCATATTACTTAAAGGTGTTATTTCAAAAACAACCATCAGAACAGGAGATAAGAGGAGAGATGAGAGTATTGGATAGCTAAGGGGAGAGAGAAGTCATGAGAGAGCAGCATAGAGAGATGGGGTAAGAGAAAGAAGTGTAGGAAATAAATCCATAATGCTAGGTTTTATGTGTGTATATATAGTGCAAATTGTTTAGTTTGTTAAGGACTGTGGATAAAGGATTTAGTTAGGGGTAGTACATGGGCAAAGCCATTTGTTATTGAGGAAGGTTCTAAGTAGGTTTTTAAATTTGGTTGGGTCAGCAGTGGTTATGACAGCCTGTGTTATTATTTCCCAAAGTTCAGAGACATAATTAGAGTAGAGGGTGTCCCCAACTGTGTTAGGTTTATTTACATGTACCAGTGATTTATTTGAGGATCTGAGGACTCTAGATTTGGCATAGTGTTTGAAGGACAGGTGTTTTGTCAGGTAGGTATACCAGTTCTTGGGCAATATGAAGTTTTGTATAGTTTAAGTGATGGGGTAGTTCTAGCTATTTGAGCTGTTATAAGGCAGTGCAGTGGTGAGACCTGTGTGAAGAGTTAGTTGCAAATTTAGCAATTTTATTTTAGAAGGTTTTGAGTTTTACCAGATCACTTTTCTTCAGATTAAGGATAGGGGAGGCATATAGTAGTGTGTAGAGTAGATGAGTCCTGGCAATAGCTTGCTGAGTGCTGACTATGAGGATTGTTGGAGTCTGTACAGAGCACATAGTTTTGAGGGTGTATTTTTGATAGTTTTGGAAAGGTGTAGACAAATCTCAGTTATTAGCACACATAATAATTTTGTTCTCTCTACGGTTGATATTAGGGTATTATTTAAAGACTGTATTTGGAATGATGTTGGAAGGGCATGTGATGCGGTGGGCTAAAATAGCATGAATTTTATTTTGTTTGGATTCAGAATTACCCGAAAGTCT
The DNA here is from genome assembly GCF_019279795.1 of Protopterus annectens. Classification (NCBI taxonomy): domain Eukaryota; kingdom Metazoa; phylum Chordata; order Ceratodontiformes; family Protopteridae; genus Protopterus; species Protopterus annectens. The sequence continues at coordinate 1,075,834,342 of NC_056731.1, forward strand.
GACAACCAGGCCTCAGCAGCTAGGAGTGACTGCTTGAGTTCATTTAGTATAAGTGCAATGCAGATGACAGTGGAATCATCAGCATATTTTCCAGTAGAAGCTACAGAAGTAGCTGTGTGGAGCTTCTTAGTAAACATGGTGAATAGTAGGGGACCTAATACTGAACCTTGGGGAACCCCCATGGTAATGAGTAAAAGGGAAGAGAGGTTTTGTTGTCACTTTACAGCTTGCTGTCAGTTAGTTAAGTAGCTTTTGAACCATGCAAGTGAGGAAAGGCTGAATTTTAGAGTGGAGAGTTTACTGAGTAACTACTGATGAAAAACAGTATCAAATGATTTGGATGGGTCTAAGACGTTAGAGGGAGCAGGATCCCTTCATTTCTGTGTAGGTTGATGGTATTGGTGAAGTTAAGTAGGGCTGTTGTGGTACTATGGTTAAGGTAGAAACTGTGCTGTGTGCTAGTAAGGAGGTTACTGGATAAGGGGTAGTTTAGGAGTTGTGTAGGGACACATTTTTCTAAGATATTGGATAGGGGTGATAAGATAGATATGGGTCTGTAGCTGGAAAACTCAGTAGAGATGCCACCTGTGTGCAGTGGAATTATGTAGGATATTTCTATATTACAGGTATACATTGCTCTGTGATGGATCAGTAAATAAGAATGGACATGGGATAGGAGATGGTGACTGCAGCATTTTGCAGGAATTCTGAGGGGAAATTGTCATCTGCTAGAGATGTGGGCTTAAGTTTAGATAATAACTTTTTATTGTGTAAGTATAAACAGGTCTGAATGAAACGGTGTCAATTAGTGAGTGAGCATATGGTATTTGTACAGAAAGAATTAACTTAGTCTGCTATGCTCTCATTGCTATTGGTAGATTGGTATTGGCAGGGGAGGGTCTGTGTGGCAAATTGGCCTGATTGCAGCAGCTTATTTATGGTGGACCAACATTTTTTTTTACAGTTGTTGTGGTTATTTTTCTGTAGAACAGTTCAGCAATTCTTTGTGTCTGGTCTGACCTGGGCTTTTGCTTTATTTATTTGTTGTCTGAAGTGCTCAAGGTTAACTTGTGTTTTGTTAGTGTGCCACAATGTCAAGGCGTTGTCTCATAATTTGAGTAGATTTTTAGAGTCACGTGTTAGCCAGGGAGCAGTGTACAGCATGGGGCTAATGTGTTTTGTATGTTGAGGAAGGTAGCATTGAAGTAGTGCACTGCAGTGTCTAAGGGTAGTGTTTTAGAGGGGTCCAGTCACATTTTTGTAAAATGGAGTTGAACGTTTGGGCATTTAAGTTTTTTTTTTTTTTGCATAATAGACTATGTTGTATTTCTGAGGGGAAGGGGAAAGTGTCTGACTAGGTATGTGGGGAGATGATCATTAATGCTAAACAAATCACCCAAATGGAGAATAAACTAGTAAAAAAAACACAAGTTGAAAAACACAAGCCAAAGCACACTTTCAGTGGGTTTTGTTGTAGCTCCACAAACTTAGCACTTTCACCATCCACTAATGGCATCATCAGAGTTATTGGAAGTCATACTCATACATTATTTATATACACTTCAATTACTCAACCTCCAATAAAAAACATGCATGATCCTCTTAAAGGTACATCCCTAAATAACACATTTAAACCAATACTGTTATCACATATTATAACTTTAGTGACCTGGATATTAAAGAAGCTTATCATGATCTTTTGTGTAAGGGTTTCACATTTGTTCCACATTTTAATATGGATATTGTTGATGTATCTACAAGTGTGAGATTGTATACTAGGCAGTTAAACTTGGCTCTATTTTTCAAAGACCAAAATGGTCAGAATAACAATACATCACCGGTTGTTTCATAGTTTCATAGTATAGTACTAGGCTATCTGCCCTGGCGCATTTGTAAGCCTAGCCATAGTGATGTGGCTTTTGCTACCCCATGAAATGGTACAAAAATATACAGAATAAATCTAGAATACTGTGCCTCTGTCTAGTAGTGACACAGTGAAGGTCCCCTTATATAATAGAATTAGTTTACTGTGCCCCTGTCTAGCAGTGACACAGATGTGACCCCTGGGGTAAACTTACGATCTCCCATCCACTCATCAAGATTTCTCTTGAAGAGAGTCAGTGAGGGGCTCTGCCTAATACGAACTGGGATCCTGTTCCAAAGCATGGGAAGCCTCTGGGTTATGAATCTATCCCTCCAGCATGTCCTATTCATACTTGTGCCGAGGTTTAAGTCTTTAGCTCTCGTGGTCCTGATGGATTTGGATTTTTTGAGGTGGAGCATGTCCATCAGATCCTGATTGGACATGGCCTTGTACGTCAGGCAGAGATCACCTCTGAGCAGGCGGTATGCTACTGAATAGAGCTGAAGTTTCTTTAGTCTGGCAGAATAAGACATATGTTGGAGACCCTTGATCCTTTTGGTGAGGTACTTTTGTGGTCTCTCCAGCTGTTGCAAGTGCCGGGTGAGGTACATACCAAATAGGACATTGTACTCAATCATGGGTCTGATGAGGGAGGAATATAGGGGTACAATGACATCCTTGGATCTGGATGTGAAACCCTTCATGATGAGGTGTGCAAGGTAGAATGTTTTTCTAACCACTTTGGCAACGTGGGTGTCAAATGAGAGGTTGCTGTTTACTTGGGTCCCTAGGTCTCTGATTACTTTTTCCGTACTCAGTGGGTTGCTGTCTATGTGATAATTTGTGGGTACTTTGTTTTTCCAAAAGGGATGACTATACATTTTTTGGCATTTAGTTTAAGGCCGTGACTACGGCACCAGTTGTCCGTTTCAGTGAGGCCTTTTTGTAGGATGTGTGTATCTGCTGGTGTATCGACAATGGCACCTAGTTTGCAGTCATCTGCAAACTTTGTCAGCCACAGCCCTCCCATGTTTGCTTTAACATCTGAGAAATAAATGCCGAACAAGAGGGGTCCCAGGACAGATCCCTGTGGGACACCACTTGTGACTGGCTTTGAGTCTGACATTGCTCCAGTGATTTTAACTTTAGGGGTTCTGTCCTTTTGCCAGTTTGCAACCCATCTAGAGACATAAGGGTTTACTTTTAAGCTGTTTAGCTTATCTATGATGCCTGAGTGGGGTATTGTGTCGAAGGCCTTAACCAAGTCCAGGTATGCTTTATGGACTGCTTTGCCCTCATCAATGGCACTAGTGACTGTTTTGAAAAAGTCAACCAGGTTTAAAAGGCAGGATCTGCCCTTTACAAAGCCGAACTGGGTGGGGCCAAGCATCTGTAGGTCCCCTATGTCTCCGTTTATGAGTTCCATAATGATTCTTTCCATAGCTTTGCAGACCAGGCTAGTCAAGCTTATGAGGTGGTAGTTTCCAGGGTCTGTAGAGGCACCCCCCTTGTGGAGTGGGACCACTGTTGCTGTACGCCAGTGTTCAGGTACATATCCCAAAGTAAGGCTAAGGTTAAATAGCATTTTTATGTGTGGGTTTAGCTCCTCTTGGAGTTCACGTAACATGCACCCTGGGATACCGTCAGGTCCCATTGATGCTGTGTTTTTTGCTTTGTTTAGGGCGGTTCTCACTTGGACATCTGAGATGACAGGGAGATTACATTCAGCTGGGATAAGTATTTCTTCTTTTGGGGGTGAAGGAGGTGAGAAATTTGCACTGAACCTGTCAGCCAGAATGTTAGCAATATCTGTGGGTTCAGTGTATTTTTTGTTGTTGTGAACCAACTCTGAGCATACCCGAGGGTTTCCGCCCAGGTTTCTAACATAGCTGAAGAAAGCTTTGTGGTTATCTTTAGTGTCCTTAGCGATTTCTCTCTCAAAGTTTGCCTTGGATGTTTTTATGAGAGAACGTAGTTTTCTGCTAATGTTGATCAGAGATGTCTTCCCTTCATGGGATTTCACTCTGACGTGCAGTAGCTTCCTTCTTTTGTTATACAATTTGTTTATGGCTGAGGTCCACCAGACAGGATGCTTACATTTGGTGGAGAGGGACTTGGATTTGTTTGGGATTGCATGATCCATGCATTCTTGGAAATGTCCATAGAAAGCATTTGTGAAGGATTCGGCATTGTGGGATGTGGTATCCACTGGCACAGTGGGCTTAAAGGATACCATCTCAGTCTTAAGAAGAGTGAAGTCTGCTTTTGAGAAGTTTTTCACTGTGGTCTTTTGTGCTGGGGGTGGAGGTGGGATATGTATATCCAGGGTGATTAGTTTGTGGTCAGATCTCACTAGTGAGGGGTATACTTCTGGTGTGGAACATTTTGTCCCCATGTTTTTGATGATCAGGTCTAGTATATTATCTCCCCCCTAGTGGGAGAGGTGACTAGTTGTTCCAGTGCATTTGAATTTATGAATTCCAGGAACCTTTGGGCTAGGGTATTAGGGCTAGAATAATGTACCCAATCTATGTTTGGGTAGTTGAAGTCTCCCAGTATGATGGTATTTTGTGATATATTCATATCCTCCAATGTCTTCAGGAAGGCTGAGTGGGGTTCTTGAGATTGGGAGGGTGGTCTGTAACATGCTACCAGTTGTATAGCAGTTTTGCCTATGGTTAGTTGCACCTGTATGGTCTCTAATGCTTCATGTGTTGCTACTAACCTGAAGGTGTGGGTGTCCTTTATGAATATGGACACTCCTCCTTTGTGGTTCGCCCGGGTTTTGGGGCCGAAAAGCATGATACGAGGTATAGCCTGGTAGCGCTGGGGTGCTCTCAGGAGCCTTGAACCAGGTTTCAGTTACTGCACAGACGGCGATGTTCTCCATGCTGAGGAGTGCATCAAGTGCCTGCATCTTGAGATTTAGACTTCTGGCGTTGAGCAGCATTACCCTTAGTTTTTTTTCCATTTTTGTTTTCTAAGGAGGTGGGTTTGTCTTTTGAGCCTTGCCTAAAAAAGGCGCTCTGGGGGTGGCAAGAGCCTTAGCCAATATCCGGAAGCCCAGTGGTGACAGGTGTAAGCCATACCCTGCGAAGCAGCATGGCTTGTCCAACATATCATCCCAGGCAGACAGACATTGGATCCCCTTAGAATGACACCAGTACTTGAGCCAATTGTTAAAGCTGATCATCTTGTCTTTGTATTGTGGTATCATTCTTGGTGAGGGCAAGATGCTGCTCAGGGTCAGGGTCATACCAGCCTGGGCTACATAATCGGAGAGCTCCTCTATGTCTCTTTTCATGTAGTCCAGGGAGGTACATCTCAGGTCATTCACACCAGCATGGACAATGACAGAGTCATATTTGTACTTGCTTTGGAGTGACCTGAGTGCGTGTGTTATGTGGCGGATCCTAGCTCCCGATAGACAGCTCACAGTCACCTTTTCCTTGTTCAGCCTGGTCAGTGGGACATCAGTGTGTCTGACTATGGAGTCACCTATTACTAGTGTATCAGGCAAGGTGTTTGGCCTTAAGGGCTGCGATTGGTCGACACACTGATTTATTGAAGTATGTGTTGCATGTGTTTTGTTTTGAGGTGGTGGATTTTTGGATGTCTGCTTTGGGAGCCTCTGTTGTTTTGGTAAGTTTTTTATTAGAGCCTCCAAGTATGTCTTTGTGTTTTTATGTGTTTGGTTTGCAGTTGTGGTAGGTCTATGTGGGACTGGGATTGTTGTGTGTGTGGTTGCCATCTCCTCCTGTCTGGTCATGCCAGCCCTGAGTTGAGAGAGTTCAGCCTCCAGTTTGGCTATATAGTTGCATCTCTCACATGTATTTGTGTTTGTTGGGAGGAGGAGAGGGTTGTCTGTGTACATGAGACAATAGTAGCATTGTCTCAAGATGCCCAGATTGACCAGCTGAACTGGAGATGATGCCAGTAATCTACCACTCGACATGCTAGAACAGTATAAGGGAGTGGTATACCTTTAAGGGAAGTGGGTATTCGCAGGGTGGTAAGTAGATGTAGTGCTTTACTTAGTACAAGTGTGCTTACTTAGTAGAGAAGTATTGCGAACAAGTGCTAGGCTTATAATATAGTGAGTAGTCTGGTTATACTAAGAGTAGAGCTTCCTTAAGGGAAAATTTGAAGAACAGACTTGGCGGAGCCAGAAAAAGTTTAAACTTGTTTAACCGGCGCTGTGCTATGCGCACGACTGCGCAAAGCCGTGCAAACGCGCATTTTAAACAGTGAACTACAAAAGAGCTGGAAATGGTCCCAAACAACCAATTACTACAGCTTCTTGTGCTGAGGTCACTTCCCCCAAGGACAGGTAGGCTGCTCAAGGCTCCCCACTCCCACTGGTGAGCAAAGAAACTTCCTTCTATCCAAGTAAGGTAATGGACAACACAGGAACTACACCACAGCCCAGAATACAGCAATGCCTGTAAACTGGTCTAAACTAGTCGAGGAAGGAGGGAAAACAAGGATTATTTTTTGTTTTTGGTAGAAACACACAGAAAATGCAGAAACAGTGATAAATTAGTTACACAGGCTAGCACACTTTAGTGGGCAGCCTCCACAGTTAAATTAAACAAACAAACAAGCAAACTTTTGATCAAATTCGACTAAAATGTAACTTTAAGTGCAGATTTTAAAATAATGCAGCAATCAGTTAAAAAGCAGTTCAGGCTAGTTCAAGGTAAGCTACAGAAGCTATTTCAAGTGAAGAAAAAGCAAAGATACTTAAATCCAGAAGGTAGTCGCTTTTCTGAGTTCCCTGCTGCTAGGACCACTCTGTAAACCCACGTCGAGCTTGTCTGAGCAGTATAGCCAGAAAAAAATGCCCAGAGGTGGATTTTAAACAGTGAACTACAAAAGAGCTGGAAATGGTCCCAAACAACCAATTACTACAGCTTCTTGTGCTAAGGTCACTTCCCCCAAGGACAGGTAGGCTGCTCAAGGCTCCCCACTCCCACTGGTGAGCAAAGAAACTTCCTTCTATCCAAGTAAGGTAATGGACAACACAGGAACTACACCACAGCCCAGAATACAGCAATGCCTGTAAACTGGTCTAAACTAGTCGAGGAAGGCGGGAAAACAAGGATTATTTTTTTGTTTTTTTGGTAGAAACACACAGAAAATGCAGAAACAGTGATAAATTAGTTACACAGGCTAGCACACTTTAGTGGGCAGCCTCCACAGTTAAATTAAACAAACAAACAAGCAAACTTTTGATCAAATTCGACTAAAATGTAACTTTAAGTGCAGATTTTAAAATAATGTAGCAATCAGTTAAAAAACAGTTCAGGCTTACTAGAAAAAGCTTGTTTATTCCCCCAATACATAGAGATGTTTTGTTGTTTGAGAAATTGTGTATTAAAGGCATTAGAAATGTAATTAATGTGAGGCATGATAACTGCCATTTTGACAACCTCACTAGGGATGAAAGGAAGGCTTTGTTTGAATTGGTCAACAATACTGAACTTAGAATTATGAAGCCTGATAAGGGGGGAGGGGTCATCATTATGTCATAATTTGATTATACATCTAAAATGCAAGACATTCTTGATGACCCCACCACCAATCAGAGGGTATCCACCAACGAACTCAATATAGCCTATCGAAAGATATATTTATTTTTGTTGGATGCCCTATATCAAGGAGTCATGCAAGAGGATGAGTTTAATTTTTTGAATGTGGAGCATCCAGTCACACCTGCTGTATTTGGAATTCCCAAAATTCATAAAAATTTGAATGATCCACCATTTCGAGCTTTTGTGTCATCTAGAGGCTCAAAGATAGAGCCAATGGCTGCTTATGTGGACAAGGATATTCAGCGGGTGGTGACTGGAATTCCACATATTTTGAAAGATTCTTGGCATTGTCTCAAAAGGTTAAGTACTCTGAGTAGGGATGACAATGATTCGACATTTCTTACCATTGATGTGATTAACCTTTTTACAGATATACCACATGAGGAGGGTATTAAGTATTTTAGGAAGAGTTTGGTTGAAAGGTGACGGTTTTGTGGTGGTAAAGTAAATATGATGGTAGCACTTATGGAAATAGTGCTGAACAATAACTATTTGAGTTTTGAAGGAGAAATTTACCATCAAATTTCGGGAGTAGCAATGGGTGTAAAATGTGCCCCCGGATTTGCAAATTTAGTTTTGCTCCACTGGGAAAAAAGTCCGTTTTCCAATCACCATTTAGAGACAAAATAGCCTTGTATAATCATTTTTTGGATGATGTATTGGTTCTTTGGAAAGGCAACAAGAAAGAGGCATTGCAATTTGTAGAATATTTAAACAACACGACATCCTTCCTAACTTTTATTAGTAAGTGGAATAGTGAAACCATTGACTTCTTAGATATTAGGTTGACCAAAATGTTGGAGGGGTTGCAGAGTAAAGTCTTCAGGAAGGAGACTTACAGCAACTCATTACTCCATTACAAGAATTGTCACCCTCCCCATCAACACAGGGGAATTGTGAAAGGGCATATGGTTAGGTTGTCATGACTTATTAGTGACAACAATGTTTATAAGCAAGAGTTATACACATTGATAGGATTGTTTTGAGATAGGGGATACCCTTTGAAAATGTTAATAACGATATGAAATGAAGTTATCAGTAAAATGGAGACTTCCTTTACACCCATTTTATGGGGAAACAACATAGGACTGGATGAAAGAACTAATATTTTTGATTCTAGAGCTTTAGTTTTGAAATATAACAATCAAACATCCAAACTAAAGGAAGTCATTCAAACAGCTTGGGATGTAACATTTGACAAGGAATTGAAGAGAGACTTAGGTAATCATCCTAGGGTGGTGTCTCCAAGGGGTTAGAATATAAAAGAGTTTTTGGAATTACATAGACCCATATATACATGTTACAAGATGTATAAATGTGGGACCTGTAAGCTTTGTAGATATATAAAGGGGCCCTATGTCACTGTCCCGGGGTACAACAGAAATATAGACTGTGCAGGTAGATGCAGTTGCAATACCAAAAAGGTGGTATATTTAGCAACTTGCAACACCTGTACTGGGTTTTACGTTGGGAAAACCACACGTAGATTGAAGGACATGTTATCTGAACAGCTTAGGGCTATTAGGGTAAAATATTTGCATAATGCCCTATATATGCACAGTGTTACTTGTTTAAACTACAAGAAGTTTATATTTTTTGTAGTTGATAGGGTTGTTCCCAGTGAGAGAGGTGGGGATGACAATCTAAGGGTTGAACTTTTGGAATACAAATGGCAGGTTATCTTAAACGCAATTTCTCCACCCGGTCTAAATGACCATATATTTATGAGGCCGGTTTTGAAACAGAGCTAACAAACTGTGATTGTATAAATATGATAGTCATTTATTTGTAATATACACCACAATATTTTATATGAATGTTCTTTTTATATTTGAATGTACCTTACAAAGTTTTTATTTTGGCAGGAACATTTATGAATGTCATTCTTACTATGTGATGACAGTATTGGCTTGAACGTGTTATTTAGGGATGTACCTTTAAGAGGATGATGTGTGTTTTATTTTGGAGGTTGAGTAATTGAAGTGTATATAAATAATGTGCAAGTATGGTTTTCACTAACACTGATGATGCCATTACTGGATGGTGAAAGCTCTAAGTTTGTGGAGCTACAATAAAACTCACTGGAAGTGTGCTTTGGCTCGTGTTTTTCAACTTGTGTTTTTTTTTACATGATCATTAATGCTGTCTGTGAGATAACCAGATTGGTAGGTTTGGGCAGGTTTGTTAGTGAGAGTACAGCCAAGAATTGATTGTCTATTGGTTATTTTGTTGATTCTAGTTGGGGACTGTATGACCTTGATAAATCCATGTAGGTTAATATGATTAATGGGCTTATCGGAGTTATAAGAGTACTAGTCGGTATTGAAGTCACCCATTATAATGGTTTCCTGAGGTACTGTTAGTGAAATCCAATGTAACAGATTCCCAATTATATTTGGGCTATTGCCTCAGGTAATATATGTAGCAATTATGATTAGAGATTCCTTATGGTTTATTTCAAGTTTGCTAAATACTAACTCAAGATTGTTGAATCCAGGCAAGCTTGGTTCCATGAAATGTACACATAAGTTTTGTTTATACAATAAGGGTACACAACCTCCATGCTTATTTTTCCTGTGACATCTACCCTGGGGGCATACCTCTCAACTGTATGGATTTTTTCAGAATGTCCAGATGTTTGCCTCATATTTTGGGTCCGTTTCTCATAAAATTGTGGTTCTATGGCAAATCATTGAGGGGTGAAGTCAGTCCTGCTAACAAAAACACCTGTTGTTATATCAATTTTCTAACTTTCTAAAAGTATTGATGACTTTTGTCCAGATTTGATTTCTTGATCTAACAGGTTGAGAGGTATGCCTGGGGGAAGAATTGCATTTTTGGTAATTTTAGGTTTTAACCATGTATCTGTTAGAACTGTGATATCAGGGGAGTTGAGTAATAAGCTGGCATGTAGGTCATGCATTTTATTGACTATGCTCCTGACATTCATGTTAAGAAGGAAGAGGAGGTGATAGCTACTAAGGGAGGGTAATGTATTTGTGGTGTGTGATTGTGTGGTGGGGGCTGCTGCTTTGTAGTTGAGCATATTCTGAACCAGGGTTAGAATGTATATCTCCAGAGAGATATAGTTGTGAGGAAAAGTGTAAGAGAAGTTTGGTGAACTTAGTTAATAGTTTAGAATATGTGAGAAATGTTTGATTTTTTGGGGAAAGTTGTAGGCATTTGTGTGGGAAGTATCCTATAAATGTTGTGTTGAAAATATCAGGTGAAAAGACAGCAGTGGGTGGTAATGAATGGTGCTGTTTTTGTAACTGACAGTGGTAGGAAGTTAGGTTGTAGGCGATTATTAGGAAAGTATCGACAAAAGCATGTAAAGATAATATTTGTAAATGTTCAGGAGACAGAGATGACATCTTTGTTAAGGAGTAGGAGAAGATAAGAGATGTGGATAGTGGATGTGTTGTTGTGTGATTGGTTGAGAGTCAGAGGTATGTTAAGTTAGGTTGCTTTTATCAGTAGCTGACCCCAATCAATAAAGTATTTCCATACCTTATCTTTCCACATGGAGAATGGAAGGACTATATGGTAGGGCTGTAGCTGAAGGAATGATGAAAGAGAGGCAGTCTAATGTTTATGGCTAATAAGGGAAGCCTGAAGAAAGGTAGATAAGATAAATTACATTCTGTGACTTGGTGGAGGCTACATTGAAGTAGCAGTGTGCAGTGCCATGTTTATTGACTGGCAAAGTTTTTATAAGGTACCCCTAACCTAATAATATCACGTATGGTTTAGTTGCAGAAGGGAGGGAAACACTGGGGAAATGTCCCGGCTAAGTGTGTATGCCACAAAACATTTAAAGTTAACTTACCAAATTCTACCTTGTTTCTACAAGTAGTTTGACTAGTTATTAGGGCAAACCCATAGTTTCAGCTCCAATGTGCTTCTTAGCATTGTGTATCAGCATGCACTATGTGGAACTGAGAATTCAGCATGTACATGGTTGCAGAACAGGCTTTACTCTCAAAATGTTGAAAATCAAAAACATTTTCCACATTTTGATCAAATTCATTTTCCAAATTTCGTAATAGAGAATTAACAAAATGTCAGAAATGGTAACCATTGAACTGACATTCGAACTCAGGAAGTTTCAATGTTGAAAGTCTGTGTTACTAGTAATGTTTTTGCAGGGGGGAAAGCCCCCCTGCACCCCCGCACCCCCTGCATATTATATTTTCCAACACCAAGATCACACTACAGTGAGGGAAAAGGTAAATTTCCTTACACCGACTATAGTGGAATCTGTTTTCAGAACATCGAATGCACACTAGTGAATGTACACTACCATTCAGTAATGTGCATTCGAACATTTTCAGAACAGCATTACAGAAACTGTAAAGACGCATTTGACCATTCCAGTTTTCTGTAAGTGCTGTAAAAACATTTTGATAGTAAACCGTGGGACAGTCCATAAGATACAGGAGAATACATCTAAGAAGATCAGCGAGTACACCATGCATGGAACTGGACAGGTGTTACAGCCAGTTAAACATATTTTCTACTATGTGACAAAAGCTTCTGGGATTTTTCCTGTGAGAGCTTGGCCCTGCCAGTGGCTGCATAGCTGAAGAATTGGTCAATGTGCAGAGAATGCCACCATCATTATAAGCCAGTGTACAGCTTTTGAATGTTACCGCTAGCACTTTCTACAGTTCACGAAGTAATTGATAACACAGTTGCATCTGTTTGTGAGCTATGTGTTCTGTTGTGATCCAGGTATTATGAACGTGATGCACATTGCTCAACTAGAGCATTAGTTTTTTTTTTGACATGATAGTATGCTGTCTTCAGAGGTGTATTTTGACAAACTGCAGTAACTTGTGCATGTGTGGCAGCAGCAGGAACTACACAAGTAAGCCACAGATGCTTTATGCTTTCAACACATGAAGCATGCAGGAGCTGTGATTACATTGTTACTATCACTAGGCACCATAGCTCTCAACCAATCAGGTACAAGTTTTGACAGAATCAAAGACAAATCCAGAAGAAATCGGGGCAATCAGAGACATTTTTAAAATAGTATTGCTATTAAATTGAGACATTGATAGAAGAATCAGAGGATATGAATTACTTTACATTTTCTTTTTTTTTTAAACAAGTTTATTGTTTTAACATACAAAATAAATATCATAACAATCTTATACAAGCAGTTAAAATGTAAATAGTTATAACATTTGATAAAACAACCAAAATATTTACAGAGACATCCACTACAAATCAAATCAATTGATTAAACTGTAATGTCTTACTAATGAAACTAAGACTTTTTTAACAGGTTTTGTAAAGTATCCCATATAGTATAGTAAGACGTTTTTCTAGTGGTTCTTGACTTTATTGTCATTAGTTCCATATGACACACTTCAGTCATAACATTTTTAAATTCATTAAATGAAGAAGGAGTATCTGAAATCCAATTTCTGGTTATTATTTTTCTAGCCACTGCTAGAATAGACCATAATAAGGGAAGTTTAACTTTTTTAACACTTTTAGGAACAGGGGTGTTAAATAATATAAGTGATTTAGAGACAATGAAATTATCTGTGAAAAGAGCCTGCAAAAATCATTGATTAACATCCAATATTCCTTCAATTTTATACAGTCATAAAACATATGTGCCCAATCAGCATTTATTTCTACATTACATCTCTTACATAAGTTGTCTTTATTGATTATTTTATTCATCATTAAAGGTGTATAGAAAGATCTATGTAAAAAATTCAAAGTAAAAAGTCTCCAATTAATGGAAGAAGTAGTTTTATAAGCAGATTCCAATATATATTGTTTATCTTGTTGTTTTGGTGATTCACCATTAATGGAAATGAAATAATTCCAATAAGTATCTGAACTGTAATGTGTTTCTTCTCTAATAATTTTATGTATGTGTGAGAGCTTACCTTTATCAGTAACCCTATGTTGTAAATTTAAAATCAAGTAATCAATCAGAATTGGGACAGATTCTTTAACTGTTAAAGACATTAAATCAAGTTTATTAATAAGATGTTGTCTAAAAGTCTGAATCTCTAACCAACATGTTTCTCTCAAATCAAATTCTTGCTTTAAGAAGTCTAACTTTTTACTTTATTGTCAGACAGCAACTGATACCAATACTTTAAATCATTCTCTGTGACTAGAAAAATTCTTTCAGAGGTGGATGATAAAATAATACCTTGTGTATACATTATAGGGAATAGGATAAAATTCCATTCCTTATATTTAGGATGCATAAATATAAAGTTACGATATCTAATAATAATATTTAATGGGTAACTAGCTATATATTTTGGTGTAATAGATGAGGTACAAAATTATTTTAGTAACCATAACATGGGGTTATTTACAATAGTATTTTTATGTATTAATGATATTTTCATGAAGTGAATGCTAATTAGTTCCCAATATTCCTTCCATTTTGCAACATATGACTGATCTATTAACAAAGTAATAACTTTTATAATAGAAGAGATAGCATATAAATTAAAGTCTGGAAATGAAATGCCCCCTTGAGACCAACTATTAGTATGTTTCTTTAATGCAATCCTAGGTCTATTAGGTGCCCATAAGAAATTTAACATTGGTGAATTCAATTTCTTAATAATTATTTTTGTAGGTGGGAGTATTATTAATTGTATTAAGTATAATATCTTAGGGAATATTATCATTTTAATAATTGTGAGTCTCTCTTCCATGGTAAAAAACATATTGCTCCAGCTATTGAAAAGATTTTGTATATTATGAAGACAGTTACTATAATTATTATGTATAATGGATTTAATATCTTTAGTTAATATCATGCCTAAGTAAGTTATCTGACCTGAGTTGGGTATATATTTGTGAAAATCATTAGTGAGGACATTTTTTCATGTGTATATTGGTAATATTTTAGTTTTTTCTTCATTAAATATCAAACCAGAGATATTTTTAAAATCTGTCATTTTATCAAATAATGACTGCATAGAAGAGTTAGTTCCTGCTGACGTAATTAGAACATCATCTGCAAAAAGTTGAATTTTAGATATTGTATTTTCATCTATATCAAATCCTTCTATATCAGTGCTGTTTCTAATCAAATTAGCCCAAGGCTCCATTATTAAAGTAAATAATAGTGGTGAAAGTGGACACCCTTGTTTTGTACCTTTTAATATGGGTATTTTTTGTGAGACATATGTTCCTATCTTAATGTAAGCCAATGCTCCTTTATATAGATGTTCAAATAAATTCACAAATGCATCAGAGAAATTTGTACACTTCAATAAGATAAACAAGTAGTCCCAACTTACTGAGTCAAATGCTGAACTTATATCAAGACTAATAAGTGTTAAGTCTTTCTTTTTCCTGTTTGCATAATCAATTAGCATTAAAGTTCTCCTTATATTATCAAAAGTATTTCTATTTATAATAAAGCCTGTCTGATCTATATCTATTATACCTGGAATGATTGTCTTTAATCTGTCAGCAAAAATACTCATGAACATTTTATAGTCAACATTAAGTAATGAAATAGGTCTATATGAAGTGCATCTGGTTGGGTCTTTATTGGGTTTAAAATTGATGAAATAAATGTGTATTGCCAGGATGGGGGAGTTGTTAACTCATTTTGTGCTGAAATGAAAACCCTATGTATTAATGAGTAGGTACTCTTAGGAAGAATTTTATAAATCTCTGGTATAATACCATCATTACCAGGTGCTTTGTTTGATTTAAGTTTGTTTATTTGTGTAATAACCTCTGTATATGAAATATTTTTATATATTAATTTAGTCTGTTGTTTATTAAGTTTTTTGTTCATGTTTATAGTTATACATTTCTTTATTTTATCTTTAGAATTCATATTAATGTTATTGTGGTTAATTTTATGAAAGTGATTTCTAAATTCATCCAATATTTCTGGTAAACTAGAAACATTCTTCTTTTTCCCTGGAGAGAAAATTTCTTTGATATGATTTTGTTTATTCAGCCTTTTTTGTTTTATTTTTAAGTCTATGTAAGTATTTGGGACTTATTGAGTAAGACAAAAACTTATATTTCTCTAATGTTATTTTGACTTTATGGCTTAAAATTTCTTTGTATTTCTCATTTAATTTATTTATTTCCTCAATGACTTTTTTGTCCATAATATTTTCTTTATTATTATGTTTATATGAGTCTAATTTGCTTTGAATATCTATTAATTCCTTGTCCCAAGATTTCCTTTTATTATTATACCATCTGATACCTTGTCCATATAAATATGATTTTACAGCATCCCAAATGTGAATAATGGAGACATTAGGTGTAGTGTTTAAGTCTAAGAAATGTTGCACCTCTGTAAGTATATAATCTTTATAGTCCTTTAGTTGAGTTAAGTATGCTGGTATTTTTTTGATCTGAACATTATAAGTACTCCTTACCATAAATTCAAAGACAATTGAATTATGATCTGATATAGGACATGAAATGATTTTGGAATTAATTAAGTCTGTTACCATTTGGTTAGAAATAAAGACTCTCCCCGGGATTCATGAACCTTGCGCCAGGCGCACGCATAGCGTAGGCGTTACAATGCCAAATATGGCCGAGCGATTCAGGTACAATCCAATCCCACGTGCACTACCGGCGTGCGCCGGATCTGTGCAGCCCCCGGCGTAGGTATGCTAAACACCCCATGTGCGGTGTTGCACCATGCAAATGAAGGCATATAGCGATTCACAAAGTGGCGCAGGCGTAGCATAAGCCCACGGCAATGTAAACCAAAAAAAAACGGTTTACATTTTCCCAAACAGAACATAGGAGTAACGGAAGAGTATCAGACCCAGGTGTCACACTGTTACCATATGCCAATGGCGAAATACACAGAGAATGTCAAAAGAAAACATGCACAACATGTAAATAACAACTTAAATGGCATGTCCACAGCAACCCACATCAGAACCCTAGGACATGTTTGCGGAAGGTGCAATACAATGAAATAATATAACAAGGTTATAAAACAGCAGCGCAATACACAGCAGGGTCACAGCATGATACACCATGGTATGCATGGAACGCCACAACCACAGTGCAAGGGTTGCCAAGGACTCGCGTCAGTGTTCGGCGTGGTAACTATGAATTAGTAGTCAATGCCATGCAAATGAGGCAGATAATACTGAATCGCAAATCCCCCACCGGCGTAAGGCTGTACCAAACGGCGCAACGGTAATATACCGAGGAGTGGCTTAGAGGGAATACATGTCATTTGCAGAGGGGTGTGCCACATTGGAGCACAGCAAACCTGGGCTGTACATCGCAAATCACAGCTGCAGGACCGGGGTGTGGGGTAATAGTTCAGCTGAGAGCACACAATGCACGCAGAAGTGCATGTGCACGAGGATGACTACGTTCCCTTAACCTAGTAATGTGATGCTCGCCCCGCAAATAACATCGGAAACAGGAAGGTGTAAGAATATGAGGAAATGCGGAAGAAGTGCAATTGGAGTACTAATGAGCAATCAGCACTAATCAACCCACAAAGGCCAATCGGCGGCAGCTGACAACTCAGCATGCAGAAATCTGCAAAACGGGATAGGGGAGGCATATGAATGCAAACAAAGTAGGGGAGGTAGCAGATTGCAAAGATAGAAGACCTGACACAGCAGAGCAAAGCAGACAGGCAGCACAATGGCGGCACAATAACATGATATGCCATGTCCCAGAAAGTAAACATGACAGTGCTCTGCAGGATGCATGCCAGAAAATAGTAGGTGCAACGTGCAGAAATAGTAAGGGAAGGTCGAAAGGTAATCCATGGCAGGCAAGAGTAATGCAACACCAAAGGCAACAGCGTTGTAGTTCCATTGGTAAAACACGGAAGATAACCCCCAGATACGGCCGTACAAATACACCCTATGACATCATCGGTGTGCACAGCACAATAGTATAAAGTGTGAATGCACACAACACACAGACGTGTATTCCCAAATGCCGCACCATAGGTGTAAACACACGGGGAACTTTTAAAATGTACATGTTGGGTGCTGCCGTGGCTGTGATCCATCAGCATGTGTTAGAGACAGACGGTGTTGTGGAGGAGGGTGCCGACAACCACCGTAGGCCTCTGAAGAGAAGGAGAGTGTTCAGACCAAGGGTAACCTACCAGGGGCTACAAGACCTGGAGATAGTAGAGCGTTACAGGGTGGACAGGGACACATTACAGCAAATAGTGGAGCTGTGCCGGCCACACCTGAGAACAAGAAACAACAGAGGGGAACCCATCCCAGTGGACACAAAGGTATGTGTAAGCTTGCGAATACTGGCCACAGGTACCTTTCAAAGGCCAACTGGAGATATAATGGGCATCTCACAGGCCTCAGCATCCAGGGTACTACACCAGTTCCTGGATGCCATGTTACCACATGCCAATGAGCATATATACTTCCCCAGATCTCAGGAGGATTTGGCTAGCAATATGCACCACTTCCACCGTGTGGCACAATACCCGGAGGTACTGGGTGCGATAGACTGTACGCACATACAAATCAAGTCACCACCTGGCGAGCAGGGTAGACGCTACAAAACCGCAAGGGATTCCCCTCCATCAATTGCCAGGTCGTGTGCAATGCTCAGGGCATTATCATGGATGTGTGCGCTGGCAGCCCTGGAAGCTACCACGACTCCCATATCTGGCATGCCTCACAGCTGTACCAGGTATTTGCCAGGGGGGACATCACACAAGGCCATCTCGTGGGGGATGCTGGCTATGCACTGGAGCCGTGGATGATGACTCCCATCAGAAATGCACACACACACATGCAAGAACGCCATAATGAGGCACACGCACAAACCAGAATAATCATAGACCGTGTGTTCAGGATGCTGGAATCACGGTTCTGGTGCTTGGATACATCTGGTGGAGTCTTGCAGTACTCTCCAGGCACATGTGCCCACATAGTCATAGTATGTGCCATGCTACATAATATGATCCTGCGGAAGCAGCTGCTGCAGGGACATAATGGTGAAGGGCCACAAAGCCCACCACAACTGCCAAGGCCAGTCCAGGCACAGAGGGTTCCAGACCAGGAACACACTGTGCCAGCCCCAGTAGGCAGACGGAGGCGTACCCAATATGCCTACGCCTTGGCAAAGAGGGAACGTATAGCACATACTCTGACAGCGTAGGCCCCATGGACTGACACCTCCCTACCTGCACACACAGTGAAATGGATGGCACACAAACATGACCACCTGTAAAGTGTACTGTATGGGTGGCCTCATGTGTGACTCCAACATAGTCAGCCCCCAAACACTGTACACCCAACAGCCAGTGGAGCATGTAACACCAACACCTGAACAGTATGCAGGTCCTACAGCATACGGCATTGCTGTATGCCTGCCACATTCGCGGCTAGATGTATACATATAAATATATATATATATATATATATATATATATATATATATATGTGTGTATGTGTATATATATATATATATATATATATATATATATATATGTAGATAGATATAATTATATATATATAGAAATATATGTACACATATACATATATATACTACAGTTAAGACAGGGAATTTGAGGGATATAAGGTGACTGAGATGTAACCCGCGATATCTGTACATAGTATACATAGTGAAATGACAACCTGAACATCCGGGAGGTTCAACATAAGAGGATACCGCCAACCATGGAACGGGTAACATACCGATATGCATGACCGCAAGGCGGAAAGATCGCCAGACCACGGTACCGTAACAGTACATGCGCATGTAATAGTATGATGATATGTAGGGAGAGGTAGACACCGCCGCCGGTGTTGTGGT
This sequence comes from Protopterus annectens, assembly GCF_019279795.1. Classification (NCBI taxonomy): domain Eukaryota; kingdom Metazoa; phylum Chordata; order Ceratodontiformes; family Protopteridae; genus Protopterus; species Protopterus annectens. The sequence goes on from NC_056731.1 coordinate 1,075,853,605, forward strand.
CCACGTAGGTACTGTGTGCAACCGTCCCCGTGAGTGCCGTAGTATGTGTACGTGTGCAGTGAAGGTGCCGTGTGCGTCGCTGTGTGAGTGCAATGTGTGTGTGTCTGCAACATGTGTATGTTGGTACCACGTTAGAGGCAGAGCGGAATATTAGGTGTAGGCATACGGTAAACTAGCCTCAGGCATATGTACACTACTAGTCCCAAACTAGTAGTGACAGCCCCACCCTGGCTAGGTGTGTCACGACGTATAATGATACAAAGTGAAAATGTCCCAGATGGTAGCACAGGAATATACCCCATATGAAATGGAAAGGACGTATGTAATAGTCATGCCTGTATGTACGACACCGATATGTTAATTGCAATAAGATACGTCGGCAAAGTCACAGGCAATAGGTATGTACCGCGGAAATACGTATGTGCTACCCCAGTACTGACCGTGGCCACGTGTCGGCCCGTAAACACCGCTGTGTGTTCTACAAGTGTCAAACAATCAATCCCCAACTGAATATGTGGCAACCACTGGCAAACAGGCTATCCCAACAGCAGGACCACACTGACTGCAAATATCTGGGACAGAATGACAAGGGATAGTTGTCACGTACACACAACCGCTGATATACCACAGATGTTACGGAGGTATACATGCATCAAGCTCACCCGCAGGCGATACCGACACCACATGACAACAGCCCAACCAACAATCCCATAACAAAAGACAATTAACTGTCAACTCTCCAAGTAGGGACGGAGCACACAGACAACTATACTGGTTATGTAGAGATGCAAGGCCCACAAACCGTATCCGTGACGTACAACCACCGACATCCCCCACTGTACATAATAAAGGAATACAAACCGTAACAGCAGCACAAACATACAGTCGGTCAATGACATCTGCATAACCACAACATATCGCATGGGGGACACAATTAAAGGCAGCTGCATAATTGCATGCATTGTAGAAATGCAATCAATAGCCATGTTTAGTTATGAATGCAATACTCCGTCATTATACGTCAGCAGGACAGGTACACCCAATTGTTGAAACAAATACTACACCTGTCACACACAATCCATGGGTGACATGAACGCAGACCATACTTGTTCCCATGCATAGCAGATGCAGTCACACATAACATAAGACAATACAGACCATCCCCACGAAGGTAGGGCGAATATCCAACGCCCAGGCAGAGAATCCAATTATACCCCAGTATGAACGCATAATTACCGAATGGAGTAGATGCACAGGTGATATGCACATAATTACGCACGTACACATAGCCACTGATATACCACAGAAGTTACGGTGGTATACATGCAGCAAGGCCACCTGCAGACGATATTGGAACCAATTAACAACAGCCCAAGCTACACTCCCATAACAAAAGACTATTAACTGTTAACTCTCCAGTTAGGGATGGAGCACACAGACAACTATACTGTGTATGTAGAGATGCAAGGCCCACAACCCGTATCCGTCACGTACAACCACCGATATCCCCCACCATAGATATTAAAGGAATACAAACCGTAATAGCAGCACAAACATACAGTCAGTCAATGACATCTGCGTAACCACATCTCGCGTGGGAGACACAATTAAAGGTGGATGCATACTTGCATGCGTCGTATAAAGGAATACAACAGCCATGTTACTGTTTTGAATGCAATACTCCATTATCATTCCTCATCAGGATAGGGACACCCACATGTCGAACCAAATACTACACCCTACACACACAATCCACGGGTAACATTACTTCGAAATATACCTGTCGCCATGCATAGTGTTTGCAGTTACACATAACATAACACAATAAAGACCATCTCCACGAAGGTAGGGCAAATAGCCAACACTCAGGTGAGGAATCCAGTTATACGCCAGTATCGACGCGTAATTTGCAAATGGAGTAGATGCACAGGTGATATGCACGTAATTACTCACTGAGGAACAGCAATTGGTGGGATGAATTCACATGTTGCAGGTATCGACGGATATAGAGATGACTCGCAGGATATCCAAACTGTATGCTCATAACGAACCAGCTGTGTACAACCGAAAGCAAAAGAAAATGGTGAAATGATACACGGAATGAAACACGGAACGAAACACCGACAAGGTATGTAGAACACACGATATGTACGGTTGTGTAACACATGATGTGTATGACGAAGCTGTACTGTATGTGAATGGTGATTGTAATTAATTACACTTGTCCGTAATGCAGAAAGTGGTGAAAGGTAGTTATGTAGTGATACCCTGCCGAGCATACCAACGCTTGTGGACACCGTGTGTACAGCAGTGGGACATCATGTACACAGCAGAGACACCACAAGGGCTGCCACAGGGGGGCATTGGAGAGAACAATGCCATACCACACGCCGTTGCTGGCAGTGGATGTCCAACAAGGAAGTGCCATAGCAGGGGATAGGACATGTATGCATACTGTCACAGCACGCATGTGTATGGGCATATACCGTTGATGTCAAACGTAAGGTGTGGCCGACGTGCAAGTATGCCCTGCATTAGGGGATACTATGTGAAATATGTGTAATGTAAAGCTGTCTAGGTAGATATGACAGATATCATACACAGTATCACAGGCATATCATGCATAACACAGGTATCGCTTATTGGTATGTACAATAACAGCATATATATGGCCTGTAGGTATGGGACAGAGTAGTAGCATGATAGCTAGCCGAACTGGAAGGGACACCAAGTAACCATGCCCAAAGGACCTGTAGCAGCTGCACAGGTGCACAGTGGGCAACAATGCAGTCTGGCAGGTCCATGTGTAAACACATGTGCAGTGTACACAGTAGTGTCACCTCCCCATGGTAGTGTCCTGTGAACAGTAGAGGCGGGTGTCAAATGCACATCTGCACAGTACCGCTGCTGCGGTGGTACCAGGACTACGTGTCACTCAAACAGCAAGGGAGGTATCACATGAACAGTGCTACTGTGTGTCCCTGCGGGATGTGCACAGGACCTATGTTCCACAGCATGGTGTGTGTTGTGTTTGTGGAAGTAACACAGAAGCACAGCCAATGCAATGTGGTGTGTGTGCACATATCCAGGAGCAGTCCGTTCACACTGCCCACCGCAGATGTCATGTATGAGGTGTATATGCATCAGTAATGTGGAGGACATGGGCCGTGTCAGAGCAGAAGACACCCCTGAGTATGTGGTATGCAGATGTGTACAGATGTGTTGTCCGTATGTCAGCCGCATATGTAAACCGTCTGAGCCTGGTAAACATTGTGGCATGACAATGTTGTGCCATGTAAAGCTGTAGCTGTTGTTGAAGGTACACCATAAATGTGGTATTGTACCCTTGACTGTGTGTAGATGTGTGTATTTCACAGGTACAATGGCTACCTATGTACCAGCATCACACACAGTACAGATAGGTGTGGCCTTGCAGAGGGGTATCCATGCCACAGTGGAATACGGTAACCACAGGACTGTGTGTGGCATATGTATGTACAGCAACCATGTACAATGTGATATGTATGTACGGGACCAGTATCCATGTGATAGTGGGTGAATGTTGTTATGCAAAGGTGATGTGCATGCACTATGTGTCATGCATCCCGATGCCATGATACTCATATGATGTATCCGCCACACTGACACCCATATGGTTGGTATCGGTATGAGCTGGTGGAGCAATAATGGTGCTTGTTATGTAGGCATGGGATATCTAGGCATGGACAGTACTCTGTGACAGCATGTTCTGTATGCAAGCATATAGTGAACATGAGGGGCCCCATGACTGAGGACTGTGTAATGCCATATGTACCTGACATGTAGTAGGTACTATGGTATGCTCGCACCACTGTGTGACCTGTCCATGAGCCACATAGCATAACATCCTGAGACACAGGGTATGATGTGCAGGTGGATGTGTAAGTTGCCAATACCAGACCGTGGAATGGTGCTGAAGGGCAATGTGAGGACAACGTCCGATGTGTCGTTCTCCGTACCACCCCAACCACCCATGCAACGGTATGACAGGTGGCCAGCATGTGTATGTGCCATGCTGTGGCATACACAAGCCCAACATGGCTGCTAGGAAAGACCTGGAGGCCATCAATGTGTGTGGGAATCACGTTCGTGAGGATGTGCCCCATTGCCATTCAGAATGGTCCAGTCATGGGTGTATGGCTACAGTCCCACACGTGCAATGCAGTGCCACCCATGGGTAGTGCGAGAAATGCCGCTGTGCGGCGGTCAGGGTACAACAGGCTAGCAGTGAACATAGTGGCCTGGTGCAGAGCCATATACCGAACAGGTTGGTGGGACATTACAGCCAGGGACATCAGAAGGTGACATCGGGCCTGCGTCCCAGGACATATCGTGTGCATGTCAGTACTGTGTATGTGTCCACAGGGACACTACGATGTCCATGTATGGATTGCGACCCTGTAGTGAGTGAGAGGGTGTATTGATGGTAAGTACACCATCGTCTGGCACGTTGCCAACAGTAGCTCAGTCTGCAATGCCTGGGTGACTATTGTATGTGACATCAGATGTGGATGTAGCCAAACAATACAGACATACCACCACAATGCCTGAGGCCCCACACCACAATGTGCGGCAGTCATGTTTAGGTAGCTAGCCTTGGAGTATGTGATCATGGACTTCGAGGACCCACCATGGCTGACAAGTGATGCACCACACACATGTAAATGTACACCACTGTGCAACAGCCTGCACATGTGGTTGTACATCATATGTGCATGGAACAGGACCACCACAGTGGCGTCTTTGAACAGGTCAGTACCGCCACGTCTCTGTGTGGAATAGCATGGTGTCTGCAATTGTGTACATGCTACGGAAGCGCACTGTGGTATGTGTCAGCATATGTATGTGCACTGTCCATCTGCTGGGGTGACATGCCGTTAACAACTGCTGTCAGCAGACGTCAGTAGTACTGGTTGTAGTACACATGTTCTGTGTATGCTGCAATGGGTGTGTTTCCAGGGTGTGGCTAGCAGGGCCGTGTAGCATATGTGTTTAATCCACCAAAGAGGGGATAACCCCAGGTGCGTCACACCAATCACATGGAGGTATTGTGCATGCTAAGGGTAGTGTAGGTATGGTATGTGTTGTGCAATGTGTCATCCAGCTGAGCGGAGTGCATGACTCGAGCATGTGTAGGTACATGGGTGTCTATTCCAGGGAAGTGTGGGTTGCTGTCAGCATATGGCAGTATTAGCTGTCTGAGGCCCAATGTACAGTATAACAACACAGACGGTATGTAATCTGTGGTGTACAATGTCAACTCTCTTGCATGTTACAATGTGTATAGCGGTCACAAACAAGGGTATCTGCACATGGAGCACCTATGATGCATTGTGTTAGTCAACTATCCAGGATGTGTGCAAAACACTGTGAGATGTGTGAACCCCTCACCTGTGGGTGTTCCAGTCCAGGTATGTGCCTGGGAGGTACGATCCGTGTACAATCCGTACTCGCAGGCGTGCTGCGCAGAGCATGGAGGCAGGTCCCAGTCACCGCACAGATATGTGAGTGGTGCAATAGTGTGTGTGCCTCGCTTGTGTGCAGCACAGTGGAAGATGCAAGCATTGTCCCACATGACCCCATGCCGTGCCTGCCTGTTACAGCCCTGCCGGAGACAGTTATGTGAAACTGCCACAGAGGCAGTATAGCATGTGAAGATGTACATGTGTGTTCCACACCCCAGGCCGATGGCTGCAGGTCATGAGTGCCACAGCAGTGTGGTCGACCAGGACTGTCATAGCGGTCAGATACCTCATGCCTGTACAATAACAGTAGGAGCATAGGCAACAGTTGCAGTGACACAGTAGGTCAATGTACAGTGTCCCTGTGTTCAGACCACTGCCTACTGTACACTTGGCTAGACACACACCCAGAGGGCTATAACACCGGTGAGCCATCGCATGTCCCAGTACACGTAGTCTATGTATTGCCATCACAGGGCAGTCACAATAACATGTTGTATGCAAGATATATTGTACCAGATGATGTGTCATGTGTGCGTATGTTGAGTTGCAGAGCTGTTCACCCGTCCGCAACATCTCAGTGCATGATGCCTTGTGTAACATGATGTGTGGAACTGCAATGTGATCCACAACAGTGTCATCCGTGACTGGTGCGTTGTGAATGGTGTAAGCCATGGGTCTACGGGATATACACTGGTGCTGTCGGCTGCCATGCTGGGGGCCACCAGTGGTGCCTACAGTGGTCATACAGACATACTGCATACATTGTTCTGGCAGGAATGTCCATTGTTGTAGATGATGTGGTACTACGTGAAGGTAGGTGTGTGTTGTGAATGTTACCCATCCAGACGTGACCGTCAGGTGCAGTCATGGTTGTCGACAGCATCACACCCATCCACAGCTGTCAGCACCCTGTCCCCAGAAAGGGTAACAGTAGCCCTCGTACTGTGTGACTAATGTGCAGATGGCGGAACACCTACTACTGGCTGGCTAACAGTGTCATCTAGGAAGGCTATATGATGGCTGGAATACGCTGCTCTAATGTATAATTATGGTATCCCAATGAATTACATTGATTCACATATAGTAAGCCATGACTGGCATGTAAACTGTGTACAACGACTGTGTGACAGACCCAACCAATGTGGAGCCATGATGAACATGCACCCGTTAGAACACCAAATGAGGTACGTTGCACGTAATGATGTACAACTGGCAGCTATGGGCACAGCATGGATGCAGATGCACATCCCCCAAAGGCAGTACCACTCCATGTTGGTAGGGGGGCATTGCACGAGTACATGTGACAGTTGCTGTATTGCCACATGTACGGCATATCCCTCATATAGGGGTAGCACTGGTACATGACTGTCGGACATGCCTGTACATACAACCATGTCCCACAGGATATGTGGTACATGTGTACAACACCTGCCGTACCTTCATCAAGCTGTGAAGTGTATGGCTGCCAGTGTACCTGTGTGACATGTTGTGCAATGGGTGCAAAGTGCGCATAGCGCATTACATGCCCACATGTCCTGCACAGGTGCATAGCCTGAACATACAATACAAATAGGGTGTTGGATATAGCAACCCACAAGAGGTGATGGGTACGGGTGGCAATCCACTATCACCTTTCCGGGTAAGGTGTGCATGTCCATTACACATTAGCACCTGAGATGTTAGCAGTACAGCTGTACAGGGCGGCATGCATATTTGATTACAAATACCCTTGCGTGTTCCACCACTGGCCTGTTGACAGACAGACACCAACACGATGTGCAGCATTGACATGTGCACAGCACATCACCGCTGGCTACAGTAGAACAGGGTTAATGTGTTGACATGTGCACAGAACATCAGCGCCAGCCAGAGTCAAACAAGGTATGTGTTGAACCCCACCGTCATTGTAGCCCATGCCACAGACAGACGTGTTATGCATCTGTGTATGTATGGCTGGGAATGGCCCTAGCCTAGCAGTATAGCTGTGTCAGTATTGCGAACAACATACTGAATGGGCTGTGTGTGTGAGGTGTGCGTCATACGTGTATGGTCTGATGGATGATACCAGCAGTGCCCCCGCTATGTGAACATCCCCATCTCCATAAATGAATACCTAGGATGTGCTCAACACCATGGTCCCTGTGGGAGGGATGGTGCTGTGCGGTGCACCCACCGACATGGTGGTGGCAGCAGGCACCGGATGTAGACATATGTGGTACCCATGTCAGGCCGGGGTACCATCCATGTGCACGGGATATCACCGTGCGGGCACATACAGCACTGTGTTGAACAATATCACAGCACATAGCACCTGTCAGGGGTAATGTGTATGCATGGATGTGCGATACCAGCATGCACCATACACACCCCCACCAATCAACATGCTGCCTACATTGCAGAAGGCCATTGTCCACACCATGATGATAGACATGCGATATGTCCATATACCCATAGTAATGACATATGGAATGGACAGCCACCCTCCCAATACTGGTATCCCACAGGCGGGACACATCCCTGTGCCATGTATGTGATATACCCTGCCATACCATGCAGCCCTGTCCAGCAAGGCTGCACGTGCCCACACAGTCATACATAGTGCGATGGCCACATGGCACGTGCACTATCAACTGACCAGATCAGTAATGTGGCACTGATGCACCTTGTGGTGTCACAAGTGCCGTGTGTCAGGGTGTACAATGTGCGCGCACATGCTATGTATGACCATCCCTGCTAATGTCATATGATTAGACATTGTCCCATGTGTATCACATGTGCAATGCAGACGAGCCGTGGCAGGTTATCCAACACCCGTACAGTGCTGAGTAGATGTATATGGCACAACACATGCATGTACAGGTGTCCATGTGTATGTGTGCAGTGCCACCGCTGACGTCCATAACGGCTGCGTCTGTGATGCCTAGTGACATATACACACCATCCAGGTGAACAGTAGAACTGTGCACCCATTGGGCCACGTGCTGATTGGTATGAACACAGGTGCAGGCAGGTACACATGTCCACAGCAGGTTACCATCTACAAGGGGTATGTACAGTGTGATGGGTTGACACAGAGATATGATATGATACCCACTGCATAACGGTGTGACAGGTGGGACAGCAACACGTCAGCTGTGTCAGTGTCATGATGCATCTCAGAGATTACTGTGCAGATGTCGTACATGTCATAGCAATGTATGTTCAGCGGTATGCCAGTACATCAGTGTGAATGTGACCTGTCACCATCATTATGTCTTACAGATAATGCCTCGTTCACGACTGCCAGCCTTCAGCCGCCAGGAGGATGAAGTAATCATACCGTTGCTCCATGACAACTATGACCTGCTATTCAGCCATGTTCCACAGCAAGCGCAGCAGCAGGATGACCTGTGGCAGGATATGTGCAGGAGGGTGAATGACGTGGGTGGCAACAACCGCACCTACCAGCAGATACCGACACTGCACGGACCTCATACGGCACGCAAACAGCGTGCCGCAATCGCCAGAGAACAAGGTGGAACAGGTGGTGGGCCACCAACCCAGCCCCCACTCACACACACGGAGGAGCTCCTGGCCAGTCTGGGGACACCCGAACAGCATGCAGAAACACTAGCCGCCATCGTGGAGGTGGGTGTCTCCCAACCAATGAGCCTGGAGCTGCCTGGTAAGTCAGTCTTGCATATGACTATGATATCCACTGTAGGGGTAGGTGTCACTGTACATCATGTAAAGTAACAACACATGCCAGGTATATGGGCACACAAGCCGCATACTACAGTATGCTACGTTGTATTTGCAGACGTGTGCATACCGCATGCTATCACACAGGTACATGATGTGACATGCACAGTGCGAACTGTGGCTGTCATACAGTCATGGATAATGTTTATACTGTTGTGTCACCCCTATACAGGTACCTTTGGAGTGTCGCACAGACATGGGTCCATCGCAGGTGAGACTGTTGTTAGTAACAGGCATGGTACAGTGTAGAGTTATTTGTCATATGGACAGGTATAACATGCACACCTGGGTTGCGTTCCAGTCACGGTATACAGGTTGCACCACCAGACACACACATGCCACCCATGTGCAGTAGATACAACCGTTATCATACACCGGCATGAAACCACAGTACCTGTCAGTGTGATATGTGCGGTCAGCTATGCATACAACGGTGGAGGTGTTCTACAATGGATGCATATGTAGTATGCATTGGAACACCATTTGTGGTATGCACACAGTACCACACAGTGAGCAGTGATCTGGGCAGCACACAGGTGTCACCAATGTGACATATGCCCCTGCATTGTGTGCACACGTTGTGACACACCACCCGACATGTCCCACGCCCGTGGTGTTCTGTCTGCAATATTGTCACACCATCACATGACCTACACCCGACATAGCAAACATCCACACTGCTGTCTGCATAGCCCTCTGGATTGTGACACATCCAACATGTATGGGTGTATGTCACATGGGACACCACAGGAATGGGTACACGATGCCCATCACACACAATTGTCCAGGACCCAGTCAAACATGGCCATGGGTGATAGCCACAGGCATGTTGCCACACAGTACATCTGATGTGGATAGACACCATTGCACATTGTCCACACATAGTGCGATCATAGCCGTAGTGGACCACCTGTACAGTTGATGTGGTACAACAGACCACCGGAATGCCTGTCTGCAGCCACCAGAGGTGCCACCGATGTCTACCATATATGTGCTGTGGAACAGCATGACTGTGTTGCAGTCATGGCAATGCAATGCGTCCATGTTATGCATCGCACAGCAACATACATGTGTCCTGTTGCCATGCAGTGGCACAGTGCCTGTACTCCCCACTGTATAGCTATGTACATGGCTCACACTAACCACACCTGCACAGACATATTTGCTAAACATGCATTCTATCTGTAGGCTGTACACACAACACTGCACTGTGAAGCCCATTATGATGCGGTGCATGTGGCGGGACACCATTGTCACACATGTCCACATGTTACCGCACATGTCGGCGAATTACATGTCAAGGTAACGTCAGCCAGGTGTACTGTTAACCTGTCTGTGGCCACATGGTGTATCATGGTGATGCATGCAAACTGCCATGATTGTGTGTACTGCATGCCTACTGATATGACACCTGCTTGATGTAGTGTGCACCCCAGGGCAGCATGCATACTAACACTATTAATGTCTGGGCTGCATTCCCTGTGCTGTAGTGTGGGAATGCTGCATGCCATCTGCAATATCACATGCATGGTGTGTCTGCGTGTGTGTGTGTCTGCGTGTGTGTGTGTCTGCATGTGTCTGTGTGTGTGTGTGTGTCTGTGTGTGTGTGTGTGTGTCTGCGTGTGTGTGTCTGCGTGTGTGTGTCTGCGTGTGTGTCTGCATGTGTGTGTCTGCGTGTGTGTCTGCGTGTGTGTCTGCGTGTGTGTAATGTACCTTACAGTATGTCTTTGTATTCACAGGTGGTGTAGGTGCGTTCCCCTCCTGCGGTCCATCTGATGTTAGTGTCCCCACAGATACTAGCGGTGATGACCATATGCATGAGATACAGGCAGGGTTGTCAGGGGCAGAAGCTGTGCCATTGGTTACCATCCCACCTATGTCCCCCTCATCCCCGCACACGGTTCTGATGCCGACACATACCACATCACCGTTGCCCATAGAGAAAGGACAGTCAGCGTCTGTTGGCATTGAGCAGGAATGTGTGGTGGCTACAGAAGGTGTGCCTACACACCATGTTGCCAGTGTAATGACTGGTGATGTGCCACACAGGTATGTGGCTGGTGCTGCCCGTAGGAGGACCTCTGGCAGACATGCACCTGCTGTACAGGGTGCAGCAGCTGGTATCACCAGATGCATGTTCCAGACTGTAATGGCGGCACAGGCACGTGCAGAACCAAGAAGGACAGAGGCTGCAGAGGGCTGCAATCCGTTCCCTAAATGACAACATCCAGTCATTGGCGAATGCTCAACAGCAGATTGCTAATGTACTGGATAGGCGATTAGGTGAGATGGTTGAAATCCTCGACTGAGGCATGGCAATCCGCGAGCGTGAGCTGTCTGTGCTGGAACACCTGGTAGGGGTGAGGCATAGGACACATGGGCGTTGGCCAGCAACACCACCTAGTGTAGGTCGACGTGTGCGTGCCACCTCTCATGCCCACTCACACAGTGCCGGTAGCAGCAGCAGTGCAGCTGGAGCTACACCGTCCACACCAGGACACAGCAGGCCACGTGGACATGGCCCTGGTTGGTCCCAGCGTGGACATGGTTCCAACGGACATGTGTCATCGGAGAGTAGCCACTCTATACCTCCACCCGTTAGTGCCCGTGCGACCCCAGGCAGGCACGGGTCACGTGGCCGCAGACGGACACAGTGAGCCATACAACCTGCACTGTACAGTCTGGTGTAGCCAATTATACCCCGTGTAGGCATCACATATGGCTAGACTGTGTACACACATACCCACACACGGCAGACACAACTGTAGGGCTCCACCACATCCACATGCATTCTGCAGTCATGCCCAGTAAACTCACCGGCCCTTACACACACACATGATGTTGTCCATTGGTGCAGCCTATGCCCCTGGCAGACATATCACCCTGTGCATATGATGAAGCCCCTGCCGCATCCCTGTCATCCACACCATCGGTGCAGGGTTATGCAAATATAATCCGATGCACAGGGTGGACAAGATAGTGAGAGGTGTATGTGATACCTGTGTATGCATAGCGTGTGATGTGTACGTTGCAGTGGTTGTGTATGAAAACGGACTGGTGCGTATGTGACGTGGATTGTGTACTGTCAACATGCAGCAGACATACCATGTAGTGCAGGTGCAGCCTGCATTGAGCTGTGTTCACGGTATGTGTGACGGTTACATGTGTAGCACCATGTTGGTTCTGATAATCTGAAACCCTCCTATGGTGTACTCGCATGTGCCTACAGGGAGCACTGTTATCGGTCCCCCACGTGTAGCTGTGGACTACCCACAGGCACATCTGGCAATATCAGCATACCACATGTACCCGCAACCTGTCTGGACACCTACATAGGTTCATAGGTGCATAGGTACATACTAGGCTATCTGCCCTACGGCATTTATAAGCCTAGCCAGAGTGTGTGTGGCTTTCACCACCCCTTAGGATGAGGATACTATACCCATTAGTTTGCTGTGCCTCTGTCCAGCAGTGACACAGAGATGATTCCCGGGGTATATCTACGATCTCCCATCCACTCGTCAAGCTTTCTCTTGAACAGAGTCAGTGAGGGGCTCTGCCTCACAAGGACTGGGATTCTGTTCCATAGTGTAGGGAGTCTCTGGGTGATGAACCTGTCCCTCCAGCACGTCCTACTTATATCCGTGTTGAGGTTTGTGTCACTTGCTCTCGTGGCTCTGGTTGATTTGGATCTTATGAGGTGGAGCATGTCCATTAATTCCGGGTTGGACATGGCCTTGTATGCCAGGCACAGATCACCTCGGAGCAGACGGTATGCGACTGTATAGTGCCGGAGCCCCTTCAGTCGGGCAGCGTGTGACATATGTTTGAGCCCCTTTATCCTTTTGGTGGGGAACGTTTGGGGTCCTTCCAACTGCTGCAGGTGTGGGGTTAGGTACATTCCGGATGGGGCATTGTACCCGATCATTGGTCTGATAAGGGAAGAGTACAGGGGTACAATGACCTCCCCTGATCTGGATGTGAATCCCTTCATGATCAGGTGGGCAATGTAGAAAGTCTTCCTAACCACATTGGCAATGTGAGTGTCAAAAGAGAGGTTACTGACAAGTTGGGTCCCCAGGTCCCTGATAACGTCGTCCGTGTTTAATGGAGTACCACCTATGTGGTAATTAGGGGTTACCTTGTTTTTCCCAAAGGGTATGACTATACCTTTCTTGGCATGTAGCATAAGGCCATGGCTCTGGCACCAGTTATCCATTTCTATGAGACCTCTGGTGGATGTCTGTGTCTGATGGGGTGCCGATTATGGTGGCCAGTTTGCAGTCATCTGCATACCTTGTCAGCCACAACCCCCCATGTTTGCCTGCATGTCAGAAAGATAAATGCCGACTGAGAGGGGGCCCAGGACTGAGCCCTGTGGGACACCGCTCGTGACCGGATTAGAGTCTGACATGGCACCAGGAACTCTAACCCTGTGGGTTCTGTCCTTGATCCGGTTTGCAACCCATCTTGTGACATATGGGTCTACATCTACGCTGGTGAGCTTTCCTATGATGCCCGCGTGGGGTATTGTGTCAAACGCTTTTGCTAGGTCAAGGTAGTCTGTGTGAACTGCCTTACCCTCATCAATGGCCTTAGTGACTCTTCAGCAAAGGTCGACCAGGTTCAAGAGGCAGGATCTGCCCCTGACAAAGCCGACTTGGGTATGATCCAGTGTATGTAGGTCCACAATGTCTTCATTTATGAGCTCCATTATGATCCCCTCCATAGCTTTGCAGACAAGGCTCATCAAGCTTATAGGGCGGTAATGTCCAGGGTCCGTAGAAGCACCGCCTTTGTGGAGTGGGACCACAGTTGCCGTACGCCATTCTTTGGGTACATATCCTGTAGTAAGGCTAAGATTATACAGCAGCCTTATGTGCGGGTTTAGGCCCTCATTGAGGTCATGTAGCACACAGCCGGGGACAACATTCGGTCCCATTGATGCTGTGTTGTCCGCTTTAGAGAGAGCAGCTTTCACCTGGGCATGTGGGATGTTTGGGAGACTAGACTCTGGTGGGATAGATATCTCACCTCTTGGTGGGGAGGGAGGGGAGAAATATGCACGGAACCTGTCTGCCAGTATGTTGGCAATGTGCGTGAGTTCAGTGATCATTGTACCATTCTGGACTAATTCCGAGCATAACTGTGAGCTTCCACCCATGTTTCTACCATAGCTAAAGAAGGCCTTATGGTTGTCTTTTGTGTCTTTTGCGAGTCCTCTCCCACAGGTGGCCTTGGATGATTGTATGTGTGATCGTATTTTACTGCTAGTATTGATCAGAGATGCCTTCCCTGTTAGGGATTTCGCTCTGTCATGTAGTAGTTTTCTCCTCTTGTTGTAGAGTTTGTTTATGGCTGGGGTCCACCAGACCGTGCGCCTGCCTTTGGTGGTAAGGGTCCTGATGTTATTAGGGATTGCTTGATCCATATATTCCTGGAGGTGCTCGTAGAAGGCATTTGTAAGGGTTTCAGCAGCGTGGGTTGTGTTTTCCAATGGCCCGGAGGCCTTGCAGGGTACCACTCCAGTCTTAAGAAGTGTGAGGTTTGCTTTTGAGAAGTTCTTCACCGTGGTCTCCTTGCTGGGGTTGGGGGCGGGATGTGGATCTCCAGTGATATTAAATTATGGTCTGATCTCACCGATGAGGGATATACATCCTGTGTGGAGCATGTCGTCCCCATGTGTGATGATCAGGTCTAGTATAGTTCCTCCTCTTGTGGGTATGGTGACTAGTTGTTCCATAGCATTTGGGTGTATGAACTCCAGGAGCCTTTGGCCTAGGGTGGTGGGTCTTGGGTAATGTTCCCGGTCTATGTATGGGTAGGTGATGTCACCCAATATGATGGTGTTTGGAGTGACATTCATACTCTCCAGTGTCTTCAGGAAAGCTGTGTGGGTATCCTGAGTATGAGAGGGTGGTCTGTAGCATGCTACAAACTGTAGGGCAGGTCTGCCTATGGTGAAATGCACCTGGATGGTCTCCGCTGCTATGTCCGTTGCCACTAATCTGGAGGTGTGGGTATCCTTTATGCATATGGAGACTCCACCTCCTTTTGTGGTTCGGTCCAGATTTGGGGCCGGAACGTGTGATATGAGGTATAACCTGATAGTGCTGGGGTGCTCTCAAGAGCCTTGAACCAGGTTTCAGTCACAGCACAGACATCGATGTTCTCCATACTGAGGAGGGCTTTGAGGGCGTGCAACTTGGGGTGTAGACTACTGGCATTGAGCAGTATTACCCTTAGTTCTTTCCAGGTTTGTTTTCTAGGGCGGTAGGTTTCTCATTTGAGCCTTGCCTGAAAAAGGCACTATGGGGGTGGCAGGAGCCTTTGCCAATATCCGGAGGCCCAGGGGTGACAGGTACAAGCCGTCCCTTGCGAAGAAGCATGGCTTGTCACGCATGTCATCCCAGGCAAACAGACATTGGACCCCCTAGACTGAAACCAGTAATTAAGCCAATTATTAAAGGTGATCATTTTGACTCTGTATTGTGGCATAATTCTTGGTGAGGGTAGGATACTGCTCAGGGTCAGGGTCATACCGGCCTGGGCTACATAATCTGAGAGCCCCTCTATGTCTCTTTTCATGTAGTCCAGGGTGGTATGTCTCAGGTCGTTCACACCGGCATGGACAATGACTTCGTCATACTTGTACATGCTGTGGAGTGACCTGAGTGTTTGTGTTATGTGGCGGATTCTAGTACCCGACAGGCAGCCTACTGTGATCATTTCCTTGTTCAGTCTGGTGGGTGGGACGTCAGTGTGTCTGACTATGGCGTCACCTATAACAAGTGTGTCTGGGATTGTGTGTGGCCTTAAGGGCTGTGACTGTTTAGCACACTGACTTTGAGAACTATGTGTTGCATGTCCTATGTCTTGAGGAGGTAGTTGCTTGGGTGTCTGCTTTGGAGGCCTCTGTAGTTGTGGTATATGTTTGAACAGTGCCTCCGAGTATGTCTTTGTGTGTTTATGTGTTTGTTTTGCAGTTGTGATAGTTCTATGTGAAACTGGGTTTGTGGTGTGCGTGGTAACCTTCTCCTCCTGTCTGGTCTTGCCGGTCCTGTGTTGAGAGAGCTCAGCCTCCAGTTTGGCTATATAGTTGCATCTCTCACATGTATTTGTGTTTTGTGGGGGAAGGTGTGGGTGTATGTGTATATGAGGCAATTGTAACATTGCCTCAGGATGCCCAGATTCACCAGCTGAACAGGAGAGGACGCTAGCAATTGACCCTTCCACATGCTAGAAAACGTGAATGCATTTGCTGTGTAACTGAGTCAAAAGGGACCTATAGGGAAATGGGTACTCAGGGGATTCTAGGCTAATGTAGTACTTTGTTTAGTATATGTGTACTTTACCTATGTAAGAATGCTTTAGGAGCAAGTGCTGAGCTTTTGTGATAGAGACTAGACAGTTTAGATTGCAAGTAGGGACGTTCTAAGGTAAAACTTGAAGAGCAGAATGTACGGAGCCAGACATTGTTTAACGTAGTTTACACAGTACATGACACACATGTCCACACATATACTGCACCTGACGCCTGAGGTCGGTGCCACAGGCTACAGTGGACAGAGACATCATATACATGGCAGGACACAGTACAGGTATGGTGACATTGTGCAGGTGTCGTACCCAGCGTGCTGGACACTGACCTCCGGTGTCACCTGTCAGCTGTGGTGCAAGCTGTGCAGCAGTAGGATGCTGTACCAGTACAGGAATACGGCCGCAGTCGTGGGGTGTACACCACGATGGCGCACACCCCATAGTGTGCAGATGGGGACACCTGCCTGTGTGGTCAGCACCCTCACAATACAATGCACCCACACGCCATGTCACAGGGGGCAGACTTGCACAGGTGGCCAGTATGGCTCACACCTATGGCATTGACAGGGTTGTGCAATGCAGCACCAGTATGGGATGGTCACCCTGTGTGGTTAGTGTCCGTACACAACAGTATATCTGCATACACCCTCACACCAGGCAGCAGACATACAAACATGTTGACACACACACATAGTGGTGACCACACATGTATACACAGAGAGATGACGTGTTGCATGTACTGCACCATCCACATCCATGCACCCCACACTGAGGTATGTACAGATCTCTACTATGGTGTACAGGGATGTGTGGCACGTGGGACATAGTTCCCCCGATATGTGGCATACATGGGCACAGATTCCTGCACACATGTCGGTGCTGGGAATGCCACACCAGCCATGTGAGATATGTGCAGGCGTGCAGCAGTATGTAGTGCATTATGCGTACCAACACTGTATCCGGCAGATGTGTCGATATATGCACTTGGGAGGTGGTAGGTGTTACAGTAGCCATGTGACATACAGTCGATGACACCTGACCGATGGGTATGCATTATGGCAGCACTGTCATGTAACAGCGACATAGCATGCCGTATGCACATGGCAGGGTAGGATGGTGTGTGACACACCTGTGAGCCACCACCTGCACACATGCATGTGGACAGGTGTTTAAACACATGATGTACACACATACCACCATACGTGCTGTTACTATGCCACCATATAACAGCCCCCATGATGGGTACGCATGTGGTAGGGAGTTGCAACTATGTTATGGACATCGGCCACTGCTCATGCATGGCTACACCATGCACAGTACACATGTCATATGTGTCCCCTGTTGCCATGTGTGTATGCATTGCTACGTTTTCACATGTGTGTTGACATACATAGAACATGGACTGTGGTATGGTATCACAGCTGTCACAGGCGAACAATACAAGGGTATGTGTCCCAGTTAACACCACTACACCCTGTAGTGGGAGCATACCACAGACATGTGTCCACCTTCCGTTCGTGTGTGTATCACCGCGTACGCCAGTGTTATGCATGTGGTACATCACAGGCTTCGTATGTGTCCTGTGTGCAGTCCATGCACACAGCCAGACAATCACATGAAAGACATATCCGGACGTTGGTTTACTCTGGTACAGCAGCAGTCATGTGTCATAGCTGTGTCAGGGCCGTGGTATGTGTGGAGCCGACCTGTCTAAGTATACTGATATGGGCGGACCACATCACACATGTGGGATCATTGTTAGTACATGTGTACTCTGCACGACTGGTGTACACTGCTATACAGACCTGTGGACATATGTCACATGCTTTTGTTGGACCGTGAGGCATACTGCTGCACCGCTGACATGGTGCTGGCATGGCAGCTACAGTGTTCACTGCAGTGTGTACATGTTTGACCTGCACCCGTGACGCCTGTGATGTCATAGGTGTGTGTGTACGAGTAACTGCATGTGTGACCACCCTGTGGGTGTGGATGGGTTTACCTGACCGTGACCTGCGGTGTGTACACACCGTCTGCATGCCGGACGGCACGTAGCACATGCTAAGTGTGTGAGCATGCCCGGTTTCCTGTTGTGTAGGTGGACACACACGACGTTCCACACTCTGCCCTTTCATGGTTCAACCCCATGTGTATGCATGCCTGCACACACTCTGCCCTTTCATGATTCAACCCCATGTGTATGCATGTTTGCACTCTGCAAATGCTAAGTGTGTGAGCATGCCCAGTAAGCAGTTGTGTAGATGGACAGACAGTACAGTGCACACCGCGCCCATCTGTGATTATACCCCTTGTGCATGTATGTTCCCCCTTTGCAACCGCCAAGTGTGTGAGTATGCCCGGGTTGCTGTTGTGTAGGTGGACACACACGACGTTCCACACTCTGCCCTTTCATGTTTCAAACCCATGTGTATGCATGTCTGCACTCTGCAAATGCTAAGTGTGTGAGCATGCCCAGTAAGCAGTTGTGTAGATGGACACACAGTACAGTGCACACTGCGCCCATCTGTGATTATATCCCGTGTGCATGTATGTTTCCCCTTTGCGACCGCTAGGTGTGTGGGCATGCCCAGTACGCCATGCATGGAGACACAGTAGAGTCGGCACCGACGTCTGATACTAGGCATGTAGCCATGGCCAATGACATCCTGCATAGCCATGGTGGCCGTCCAGGCGAGTTATATGTAGTTGCTATGCCACAATGGCTGCCTACATCATGCACGCCGGTTGCTCTCTCATAGGGTGTACTGTCTGTGGTGCATCCCGTATCCATGTCATGATGTTGTGCTCCGTAGGTAGTTAGTATTCCCGAGGGCAGCACTGCCGTGTTACTGTACGCCCACCTTGGGATAGCAACATGCTGTGTGACTGCGCACTCTGTCTTCATTCCCTATCGGCTGCCTTTCCTCTGCAGATGATATCACCCACCTAGGACTATGCCTCTTGACAGTGCTGTGCTCAGTAATCTCGGTAGCGCATTCTGTAAATGCATCATGCTGTAGTGTGTTCATGTAGGTAGGCGTAGGTTCAACTCCCGGCCCTTCCCTGTGTGTGTGTGTGTGTGTGTGTGTGTGTGTGTGTGTGTGTGTGTGTGTGTGTGTGTGTGTGTGTGTGTGTGTGTTTCCAGCTGCCTCTGGAGATAGTAATGCTTTTAGACGCTTCACAACACATACCTTGGCTATCAGCATCTATTCCTTTATGGATGATGTCACCCGCCTAGAAGTATGCCTCTGACAGTGCTGTGCTCAGTAATCTCGGTAGCGCATTCTGTAAATGCATCATGCTGTAGTGTGTTCATGTAGGTAGGCGTAGGTTCAACTCCCGGCCCTTCCCCGTGTGTGTGTTTCCAGCTGCCGCTGGAGATAGTAATGCTTTTAGACGCTTCACAACACATACCTTGGCTATCAGAGTCTATTCCTTTACAGATGATGTCACCCGCCTAGAAGTATGCCTCTGACAGTGCTGTGCTCAGTAATCTCGGTAGCGCGTTCTGTAAATGCATCATGCTGTAGTGTGTTCATGTAGGTAGGCATAGGTTCAACTCCTGGCCCTTCCTCGTGTGTGTGTGTATGTGTGTGTGTGTGTGTGTGTGTGTGTGTGTTTCCAGCTGCCGCAGGAGATAGTAATGCTTTTAGACGCTTCACAACACATACCTTGGCTATCAGCGTCTATTCCTTTACAGATGATGTCACCCACCTAGAAGTACACCTCTGACAGTGCTGTGCTCAGTAATCTCGGTAGCGCATTCTGTAAATGCATCATGCTGTAGTGTGTTTATGTAGGTAGGCGTAGGTTCAACTCCCGGCCCTTCCCCATGTGTGTGTGTATGTGTGTGTTTCCAGCTGCCGCGGGAGATAGTAATGCTTTTAGACGCGTCACAACACATACCTTGGCTATCAGCATCTATTCCTTTATGGATGATGTCACCCACCTAGAAGTATGCCTCTGACAGTGCTGTGCTCAGTAATCTCGGTAGCGTGTTCTGTAAATGCATCATGCTGTAGTGTGTTCATGTAGGTAGGTGTAGGTTCAACTCCCAGCCCTTCCCGTGTGTGTGTGTGTGTGTGTGTGTGTGTGTGTGTGTGTGTGTGTGTGTTTCCAGCTGCCGCGGGAGATAGTAATGCTTTTAGACGCTTCACAACACATACCTTGGCTATCAGCATCTATTCCTTTACGGATGATGTCACCCGCCTAGAAGTATGCCTCTGACAGTGCTGCACTCAGTAATCTCGGTAGCGCGTTCTGTAAATGCATCATGCTGTAGTGTGTTCATGTAGGTAGGTGTAGGTTCAACTCCTGGCCCTTCCCCATGTGTGTGTGTGTGTGTGTGTGTGTGTGTGTGTGTGTGTTTCCAGCTGCTTCTGGAGATAGTAATGCTTTTAGACGCTTCACAACACATACATTTGCTATCGGCGTTTATTCCTTTGCGGATGATGTCACCCACCTAGACGTATGCCTCTGACAGTGCTGTGTTCAGTGCTCCGGGTAGCGCGTTCCGTACCTGTGTCATACTGTCGTGCGGTTGGGTAGGTAGGGGTACGGTCAATTCCCATGCCTGCCAGCTGTGTGTGTGTGTGTGTGTCTATGCTCCCAGCTGCATGGGTTCATAGGTTATGGTTTTAGACGCTCCGCAGCACACATATATCCTGCTGACATCTCTGTGTTTGCAGATGTTGAGACGCAGCTAGTGGACTGCCTGTGTGCCTGCTGTGGTTAGCGACCTCCGTAGCATGTTCTTCACGTGTGTCCTGCTGTGGTGTAATAGGGTAGTGATGTGTAGGTTCCACTACCGGCCTTGCCACATGTGTCTGTCTGTATCTCTCTCGATGTATATATACATACATATGTTATGCCCATAGCGCTGCTCTTGCATGGACAGCTGTCTGTCCCATGTATCGCATATTTGCACAGCTGACACATAGAAATGTGGTACAATGCATATCCTAACATTGTCCATGCAACGTCTGTGTTCCGGGAGGTGTTGCACGCCCTAGAGACATCTGCTGTATATCTTCGCAGACAGCTATCCTTGCTGTACTGTCACTGTACTCGTACACGCCATAGACCTTGTGTATCATTGCCTGTTTATGGTGTGCGTATGTCTATCTGAGCTGTGTGCATGGTCGTGTGTATGTCCCACTATAATCATCTGTGCAGGTGTCGCCACTATGGGTAATCCATGTAGACAGCTGTTTCATGTGCATTTCAACACATACCTGCAGACAGTGCTACCCCTCCTACGGCAGCACATTTCATCGTCTTGCAGTGGATACTAGTGTTTCCACACACATGTATCTGTGTCTGTTCATAACACTCCACCTCAGGGAGCGTATATCTGGACACGGCCTTATGTGATAGTGGGACACTCGGGGCCAGTCATGTCATGTTGCTCTTAGAAACATTGATAGTGGGCACAGTGATATGTTATGCATGCGTATGGCATTTCTGTCTGATTTGGTGTCTTCCTCGCATGTTTGTCGTTGCTTCCTGTCGTCAGTTATCATGAGGGCGCTGGACTGTTACTGTTACGTGGAACACAGCGAACATATGAGGCAGACTTCTACACAGTCTGCGTACATCTGTGCAGTTGCAGGGTATGTGTCTAATACAACATACCTACTGTCTGCCTACTATACACACACAGTGTGTGGCGGCATAACAGACTACATGACATTACTTTGTATTTGCATGGCACACCCATGCAGACAGTTGTATTCCTCACACAGGTCTACATCTGCTTATCCACACTACTTGTTCTTTCCTGTACCATATGTGTGCGTCATATTTGCGCTTCCCGTCAGTGGTGGGGCTCATGTATGACTATGGGGGCCTGGTAATTGTTATGTTGACACTTCATGGCACCCTGGGGGACACTTCACCTTTGTGTCTGATTACCTTCCACATTGACCTTCGCGGGGCATACGTTGTCATTCATAATTACTGGGGTAGGGCATATACATGTTTGCACATTTGTCCTGCTGTCTTTCTTCCCACCTGTCCGCCTAGTATCACCAGTTCAGTACATGTAGTCTGGACAGGTAGCTCCTTCATACCCTGATCTGTTGTCATTATGTGTACACGCCCTGATGTTCGGCCATTGCCCTTGTTACATTTCGCATAGTGCTGTGCCTTCCTAGCTGATTGCTGCCTAGGCATTCCGGACTGTGCGGTGGGTGATAGGGAGCACTATTTCCATTGCATGATTAGTGACACTCATAACATCCGTATTCATGGCTACGGTAACGCCAGCATTCGCACAATGGTCTGACTTTGTATGGGGTATTTCTAATGTAGTCCCTATCTGTATTTCCTGTGCTATGCCTTACTGCAGCTGTGTTATTCCTACAGATTTCCAGTTATGGGTGCCATCTTGGTCGTACGCATGTCCATCCATGGGAATTGCCTACAGGACACTGGTATAGGGCTGTACATATTTCACACCTGCTTTCCGCATTATCCGGTGGATGCTTTGCACCATTAGTGGGGATTAAGGCATGTGCTATACCCACATCCCTCCCACGGGGCGGGCCTACGGATTGTCTGCCA
Organism: Protopterus annectens; assembly: GCF_019279795.1. Taxonomy (NCBI): domain Eukaryota; kingdom Metazoa; phylum Chordata; order Ceratodontiformes; family Protopteridae; genus Protopterus; species Protopterus annectens. The sequence goes on from NC_056731.1 coordinate 1,075,876,734, forward strand.
AACACCACCTAGGCCCATTTCTGCATACCCAGGTTCCCATGCCTGCAACCCTCAACGGTACACATTACACATGGTTAATGTGTGCGGTACTGGGATGTGGATGCACTTCTATGGACTCGCCACTCTGGGGATATCTGTCCATATGTCCTGCATGTCATGGACACATGTGTCATCAACCTTGAACAAGCTTTTAGTGCATGTATAGCTGTTTCATGGTTGCGGCTGTCAATTCCTTTGCGTCAATCGCAGCAGGGGCTGCGAATGGAGCAATTTTTGGAGTCCTACAATGGACACCGATGTGCATGTATAAAGTGTAGAACTTGCTGGACTGTCACCTTCTGGCCAGTGGTTTTGACTGCTGCTGTATGTTCCCCCTTCACGGACGTCTGTTTGACTACCCATATTATCTATTACTTGGCATATTTATATCCATGTGTCATATATACGGGACGTAGGTCTGTTGTGTGTACATATATACATGTGAACCCCTCGTTTCATACCTTGCTTTGTTACTGTCTGTGGTTTACCTGTGTACACACATATATAACCATACCATACCTTTCCACTGTACAGGTTCTGGCAGAGTGTGCGGATGGTTGGCCCTTTATCTTAGGTGTGTGTTACATTGACCTGTGTCTATCTGGCAATTTGCTGGCATTTCATGTGAGACTTACTTGATTCTATAGAGACTTGATTCTAAAATTATGACGTGCTTCCACTGACTATATTTTTCTATGTCTTCTGGAATCTTTCTGTAACCAGTCCTTTTTGGACACTTTCTATTGTTGTTCATTTTTGTTTACATATATAACTACTTTGGTATGTTGTGCTATTATTGTGTGTGGAGCATTTCTCCCCGGGCCTCTAATGACACTGGACATATATCCAGCAAGCCTAGCCTGGTCAACAAATGTAAACCAACATAAAAAGTACATAAACGTACGATGGCACCTTCTGACAAGTAGGTCGGGTTACAGATGCATACCCTTCATCAATCCCTGCTACTAACACCCCGTTATTCTATCCCCATTCTGTGTTTGTCTTATCACATATCATGTGTTTCTCACTATTTGTACCAGTACTTTGCATGGCATTATCCGGTTCCATACTTTCAGAGGCTGACAGTTTTGAGACATGTATAACTAATGTGGAGGACACAGCATTAACTTACCCTGCTGTGAGCGGATCACACACGCACAGGCGCACTTGCATTTCCTAATTGTGGGTTACGTGCAGGCGCACATGCATATCCATATTCTGGGTTACATGTTTACTGAGTCCGTGTGATTACGTGGCCTGTATTAGTTGTGACTGTTCCAGTAACATATCTCTGATCCGGTTAACGGACATGTGCAGAACACACTTTCACCTTTACACATGTAACTGTCTTTGCGGCACAGACGCATTACTTACATGTTCACATTTATATGTTCTATAGTCGTAATTCAAACGGGACTGCATTCACGTTGGCCGGTTGCTGTGACCACTACACGTTTGCTGTTCTGTCTCATTTATATGCATACCCATGGTACATAGCTACATTAACATATCCCCCCCGCACTCACTTACGTCACAGGCATCCATTCTCCTGCTGGGAAAAGTGCGGTACTACATGTTACACATTCCCTATTCCCTACTGCTCTTGACCCAGGATGCATATGGCGTGACCGCAGGGATATTCAGATCCCAGGGCTTATAGCCCCAATGCATACAGGTCTTTGATTGTCAGGGTGTTCCTGTGGTGCTCTGGGTTTGGTCTTGTCCGCCTAGTGTACGGAACTGCCCTGACCGTGTACGAATGTCAGACGAGGCACATGGGCACGGTTTGTCCATGTCTATTATACCATAACCCCCCCCCCCATTATCCCTAACCGCACGCTGATTGGCCAGCGTGCCCGTTGTAGATCGGGTTATAGTAATGGCACACGGTCCGGTCGCACGGACCTATTTCCATTAGTATACCTTGGTATTTATAACCTGTCTCGCTATGTTACATGGGTTTAACATAGCGTGACAGCTTTAACTGAGCCACGGTGATGTCCGTTGCTTACTTTGCGACAGTCTCGCTCTGCTACACACATTTAACATAGCGGGACAGGTTGTACAACACAGCAACGGGGACACTGAGCTCTACGTTGCTGTTTTGTATTGATTTGCTATGTTGACTGTGTTTTACATAGCGAGACAGTTTCGACATTAGCAACGGACATCTCGCGCAGTACGTCAGCACTGCCGCGGATGCCAGACATCTGCAGACGGGCAGCAGACAGGCATTATGCTGTGCCATTATGTCTGGGGATTAATAGTTTATTTTCCTAGATGATATGGCATAATAGCAATAACCCATGTCTGGGTTTGGGTACTGCTGTATTTACCCACGGTTGCCTTTCTTTGGTCCCTCGGGCATCGCCCTCGGGACTGCACCACATCTACCGTGGGTATATCCAGCATTACCCACACCCAGGCATGGGTTATTGCTATGATATTTATTCCGTATGTACAGACACGGGTGTTTGGACAGCCAACAATAGCTTCTGATATTGGCATACAATGCTTTGGGTGGTGCCGGTTATCATACATATGCCATGTTTTGCGTTTTTCCCATTCACACTTGTCTATCCCCTGTCCTCATTCATACATGGATATTTATGTGGCACATGACTGAACTATGTATTACCTGCAGGTATGCTGTGTACAGTGCACATATGTGACAGTTGGTTACAGTGTATCTGTGTACCTACCTCTGTGATACTGGAGACTACCACACATCCTTCGCAGCATTACATGCGTATGTACATACTATTATTCGGTGGCCTGTGGACGGTTGTCGGAGCACCGGTTACATGTGTCCCTATGTGTGCACGCATTGTGTTGGTCTTTGTCCGGCCTTCGTTGCTATCATGGGTTGGATGGTGGTGTTGGTGTGTGTTTGGGTTGTATTTGTACTGCCGATACGTCAGTGGGGGGTGCGGTTGGCATGTGTTCCTCTTTGCAGGGGGCCTCATTATGGACATATGTGTCCTGCATTGACACTTGACACGTGCCATATGTCCTGTGATATTGACACAGTCGTGTATGTCTTCCTGCATTACTACTTGCGTGTTACAGGCATTTTGTATCTGGTATGCATGACTATTATGTTGGATAGCTTAGGCTATTCCCCTGCTATGGCATAACCATTCATCCGGGCATTTACGTGTTATTCTATCCTTTGCATTGGCCGTGGGTGTTTTGCCATACAGAACAACACATATCTACGAGTGATGTCCCACCTTGACATTCTGTGCATGTGGCAACCCTGCTGGGGTGACCTGCTTGGTGGACGGCTGTTCCGCCCTGTGTATTGTGTTTGACATGTCTGCATAGCTAATCATCGGTACAGCGGCTGCACATACTGGTTTGTCCAGATGTGTACAGTTATGGACACCGTGGCGTGTGAACACCTATGGGGTTTCGACAGGTCCATAACCACACGCGGGATGTACACATTCTGCCGACACATTCACATGCAGCCATTTGGATATCAGTACCTGGGATGGGATGTTGACATGTGGGGTACATATTTGCACGCGTGTCACTGCCTAGGACAATACTTCCTACTACATCTGGGGTATACCCGCTGTGTGTAGGTGTGCAGCTGTGCAAGGCTGCTAGCTGGATTGGGTGGACAGTCGGACATGGGTGCGGGTTACGTGCTATGACGGGGTTGTTGTGTATTACATTTGCATGCGTGGGTTCTGCTTCTGGATATTCCGATTCGGCATATGCCATCCTATGTGTATGTGACGGTTACGTTGCTGTGTCTAGCACATTTTGCTATACACGTTTGTCTGTGTTTGGGATATCTGGTTTCTTTCTGGTTGTTATATGGCCACGACTGCCCAGCTGTGTACTCTCACTACCACTGTGGGACTGCTGGTGACAATGCCCATGGGGCTGGTCGTGTGTAGTTGCGGCGCACTGACATGATGCAGTACACCTCCACTGGGTATGCCTGCTGACAGTGCATTGCGTGACGGACACGGTATTCCGAGTATCCTTTGTTCCGTGGACGGGAACATTTTGTACTTCGTGGATTTATGTTTGGTTCTCCATTTTGTGTGGACGGGTACTATGTTGCATACTCTGCATACGTTTCATTATCCATGGACACTGGTTGGTGCGCTTACTATTGCAGGCGGCCTGTGACAGTCAGCACTTTAGGTTGCTCATCGCCTGCCGGCTTGGCCACGCCTACGTGCGCATCCTACTTGGGCTCCCTGGACTCGCGCATGTGCCCTATGCATGTGGTTGTGGTTGTGGCGCACACTCATTACTATGCATGTGGCGCTGCTATGCCAGGTATACGCTGCACAGCCGGCACAAGCCTTACGCCGGCCTTGCGCCGAGCTTCATGAATCCCGGGGTCTATCTATTCTTGAATAAGTTTTATATCTGTTAGAAAAAAAAGTGTATGGTAATGATTTAGAATCTATCTGATTATTAATATCATTCAAATTATATAAATTAATAAAATCCTTTAAATGTTTTGCATTAGATGTAATTTTCCTTTTTCCTATAGTAGTAGTATCTTTTTCATGCAGGATACAATTAAAATCACCTGCTAAAATAATATCTCCTATAGAAAATTATATAATCTTATTGAGATGGTGTTTCACTGTATTAATGCCAATTCCTGGTATCCAATATACATTGATTAATGTATATATTTTCCCATTAATCTGTATTGTAACCATACAGAACATTCCTTTATCATCTTTATAAGACTTAATAGTTTTAGGTATGGGCATATTTTTGTTCCATAAGATAGCCACTCCTCTTTTTTTCTGTGTGTGTTCTGAGCTAACCAAGACTGTATATTTATTAGTGGCTAATTTATCTATATCCTTTTTCAGGATATGTGTTTCTTGAAGGAATATTAAATTGGCTCTGTGCAAATTAATATATCTCATTAAACTTGCCCTTTTACATGGGTTATTCAATCCATTAATGTTTAAAGAAATTCCTTTTAGAGATACCATTTAACTTTTATAAACATATAAAACATATAATCAGAATAACATTTACTAAAATAAGTATTATTATGTCTCCTCCTTTAAGTGTTCTATTAATTATAGCTGTATTTAATGAAAATCTTATGGAATTTTGTGTAATTTTCACTTTTATTTGTAGTGACAATGAGTTTATAAAATGTGATGTGGATCTCAAAACTATATACACACAACAATAATCAGGTGAAAATAATGTTTGGATTAAACAGTGCACCCAGCCTGGAGTTGAAAACTCCAACTTCGAGTAGCAAATACCACTCAAGTTATCCCCCTATCCTAAGCAGCAGTACTTCAGCTGCCACCAAATTAATTCGATACTAACTATTATTAACTAAAGTTAACCTCATTTAATTTGATTATCTACTATAACAAGGCTAAACAATTTATATATCAGCTTCATATAAACATATAAAACATTTAGAAACAACTAATATTGCTATGTACATCAATTCTATATAATAAACTCATAATCAAAATAGCATTGTAACAATCTTGGTAATGGGAGCAAAGAAGAGAGAGAGAGAGAGAGAGAGAGAGAGAGAGAGAAAAGGGAATATCTATATGGTAGTTTAATAAAAGTTTGTAAGAATAAGTTCTTATTATATGTTTATGCTCATTTGAATTCAATAACATTTATTATCTTAGGCTATTATGACTCAGACATTACTTATATTAGGGTATTCCCACTTTCTGCCATAGTAATACAGTTAAAAGCTTTAAAACTTTAAACTACTTGCACCAGAAGCTTCCTTCTCATATTTATTATTGCCAATTAAATAAAATAATTATTCCTATGCATAAGTTAAAAGAACATACTGCACAGCACTATTGATCCCTAGTTATACATAAATCATTGTGATGAATGCCATCTGTATTTTATATATCTGAACTGCAGCTTTAAAATATGTCACATGACAATTTCTTCTGAAATATAATCATAATGATACATATACTTGTCTGTTAGTCAAGGCAAATGATTTATAACACTACATATCTTTAAATCATAAGCATCTATATACATTAAAGTGCAGCAGTCATATAAGCTTTCAAAAACAAGTGTGCATGAGTTTTACCTTCTATGCCTTCTAAAATATCTCATTTGTTTACTATGGCATATTAAGTCACTTAAAATCATTATAACTTTTGTATTTTATAAGTTACTTCTTAAATAAGTAAGTTATTATAAAGAAAAACTCACATTTAGATGTCATAAAGTTCGTTTTTCATCACAAAATCGCATTTACAGCAGTTCTACTTCCTGAAACAGTTTACTTCTTGAATTTGCGATGTGTCAGTGTGAAATCAGGGGTCAAAGTTAAAAATGGCTGCTTTCAGCTTCTCTGCGTGTTTTCTGAGTGTTGAAGCTTTTAAAACGACTCGAGGACACTATTCACGAGGAAACCCACATCCCAGATTGTCTCCCATAACATTCTGGTGGGAATTTTAATAAAAGTAAGTGACTGACATTCATTTTGTAATACAAATGGATCTAAACAGTGCAAAACCTTCTCGAAGCACTTTACAAGTCATTACAGTCTCTATGACAGTGAAACCAAGCCTTCAGTTGTTTAACATAAACACAACTTATTTTTATATGCCCCATTTCATTTTTTCATTCAGAGCTTATTACATACACATATCAGTATTATCAGAAGCATATAACTTTATAAATAAGAGAGAGAGAGAGAGAGAGAGAGAAAAGGACCTACGAAGAGTATCTACAAAGATATTTTACTTGCTGTTTGTTTTAATAAAGTAGAACATGAGACATATTACTTTCAACTACTTTAGTTCTAGTTAACTGCAATTATATCATGACATATTATTTGAAATCATGTATTAAGCAATTAAGTCATGGTATAATATTTAGCAACAGTATGTAAACAGCATAAATAATTTTAAAGAAATAATAAATTATTTTTCCCCTTATTTCCTATTTTTCATCAAACCCCTCTCCCTGCCCCCCCCCACCCTTCACTAAATGTTTAGTTTAAAGAGGATGCCATTATTTAAAACAAGAAGAGAAAGGAAATGTATCAAATTACTAACCTTAGGTCTCTTTATCACAAATAGAAACAAGTTGATTCATATCAGGTTATTTGTTCCTCAGGAAGTTTGATTATTTATAAAACAAAAATCAGTTCTTTGCACACAAAAAAATAACTTTGAATAAATCCTTAAGACATTTGTGGCTTTCTTGAAAATGTAGTTACTGTAATTAAAGAGTTCAAAGAAATATAAAACATGCCATTTGTTTTTTAGTCTTTTTTGCTTCTCTGAAGTCTTCCAAGAAGTTCCTGTTGCCATCCTCTTTAGCGAAGGACTTGCCCATTCCATATCTTCTATTTTATCTAATATTTTATTTTTTTTAATATACAGCAGAGTCCAAGTCTTCAAAAATTCTAGGGCCATCCGGTAAAAAGATTTTTAGTTTGGAAGGAAATAAAAGATGAGTTTTGAACTGTGCTTTCTTAAGCTCTCTTATTAATGGCAGAAAAACTTTTCTTTTTGTTATTACCAAGGAAGAATAGTCATTGTCAAAACGCACAGTTGCCTCAATAATTTTTATAGGTGCTTTAGCCCATGCAGCTTTTAATACCATCTCTTTGTCAAAAGATGATAAAAATCTTACAATAACTGATCTAGGATACTTTTTATTTATATTAGAATTAGATAAAGACCTATGGGCTCTTTCAATACCAAAAGAAAATGCTTCTGACAGATCTAAAGTTTTGGGAAGCCAAGTATTTAAAAAGGATGTAATGTTGTTACCTTCTATATTTTCTGGCAGTCCACAAATCCTTATATTATTGCGTCTGGATCTGTTTTCCAAGTCATCTAGTTTGGATTGAAGGTGTGTGTTCTGTTTCAATAAGAATTCAATGTTAATTTCTTCTTCCTGAATTCTGTTGTCCATATCATTAAGAGTCTCTTCTATACCTGTAATCTGAGCTTTCTGATGTTGTAAATCTTGATGTAACAAATCCATTTGTTTTGTGTTTTTTTTCTATAAAGTTATCAATTTTAACATCCAGTCTGTCCATTTTAGTTGTTAGTTGCTGAATAGTTGATAGTAAAGACTGAAGCTCTTTCTTGATGCTGGAATCCTGACTGTTAGCCTTACTGGAACTCATTCTGAACAGAGGTGATGAAAGAGAAATTTCCAAGAAGATTTTTGACAGGAAAATTATTTAAATTTTCTTTCTTTTTTAGATATTATTCAAGATACTGATATTCCAAACATTTTTAGAAAGAAAATTATTACATTAGTTGAATTTTAAAGTAATTATTTCCTGTCAGTGTAGTTATGTTGGTGGAGCTGAAGAAATCTGCTGCTATCCTGTGTTCATCCTTGGCCACGCCCCCCAATTACTTTATATTTTCTGAAGTAAAAGAAGTTTATAACTCTTAATTATTGTCATTATTCATTAAGTGTAATTCACCACCTTTCCTCCAAAAGTCACTAGTTTAAGAGGGATTAAAAGAGACAGAGCTAAAGTCTGAGACAAAATCAGGGATGCCCCTGAAAATTAGGGAAAGATGAGAAATATGCTAGGCACATTATTGTTGTGATTACTTCTCTTAGGAGCTGTCATGGCAGGACTTCCTTTCACACATACCTAGTCATGTCCAGAGGCATACACTGACATTCACAGACACACAACCTTGATGTCACTGGACTGGCTCTACATGACATGTATCTTCCAGGATGTCCATTTTAGTCTATTTCTCATGGCATATCCCACATCTCCAGTGTACTTGCATCATCATATGTCATAGTGTACGTTTGTACTAATGCACTGCAGCATAATCTACAAGTAATATGCTATTGAAAGTGACAAGTCTGTTACTTTAGCAGGTCTTTGTGGACTGCAATGCATACCAATTTGGGATGCATTAACTATCTCAATTCCTAACCTTCTCAACATGCATGGTGCTGCCACAACTCATTATTTTTTTCCACTGTCAGTACTTGTCTGTGTATCAGGTCCAGGGAAATTCCTTATTTTTATGAACTGGTCCACAGTTTTATGTATGCGGCTTCTCATTACCTCTGCATTGTTCAACAGATGCAAGACATGGACATATGTACACTTGTGTTACCTACATCTGTTCAAAGATCACAATTGATTCTTGTTAGACATTTAATGCCTGTATTATATTTCGCAATATACATGGCAATGTTACTGAAGTTCTTACTTGTCCACAAACTGCACTGACTGCAATGTCCTACTGTATCAGCTTTCCTGTTCAACTGGTATAATACCTGTATCTGTCGACGGCCCATGATTTATAGGGACATCACTGAGTTTGACTCCTATTTTAGTTCTTTTGCTCTTAACCCCTTGTATAAATGGTAACCTTTGTTGAAAGATGTTGAATTGTACTTGGGTAAATAATGACATTAATTAAAAACGTGCACTTCAGAAAATGTATATCATCTTGCTCTGCTAACATCCGGAATTAGTAGTACTCACATTTAAAAAAAAACCTGACCCTGACTGAGTCTTATTATTTCAGGATTTGTCCCTCATTCTGGTGATGTTTCTCCCTAACTCATTTCAGAGTTGTTACTGGCATTGTTAGGCTTTCCCTGCCTTTATGTATTCCAAGTTTCTCCATTTATTGTTTCTCATTCCACACATACCTTCTTACTGAGTTTAAGCTTATTTGCCTTCCTGTATTTACATTGTGAACACAAGCTCTACTGCACCTCAGCATGGCCATGTGCATGTTTTCAGGCCATGCGCAGGTACTTCTTCACATGTAGGGTAGCTGGCAACTTGCATATTTGACGAGCAATGCTGTTTGTCATGCACAGCAGGCCAATTGTGTCAGCTTCAGTGCAACGTGCATATGCTGTTATTAAATCCCCAGGACAGTTTCAAACAGTTCCTACTCAAGGGTGCAACATTTAAATGCTACAAATCAAGTGCAGTCACCTGAACCCTCTGATATTTCCTACTTTACTACTATCTACTCTTGTCTATTTACACATCATTATGCATATAAAACTACCAGATCTTCTTTAGACACTGTTTAACTACAGATAAAGTTTAAAACATTCTGCTTCATCTCTTTTCTCCCCTACTCTTACTCTGCATACTTACTAAACCTCAACCTTTATATTCTCATTCACTCTCCCTTTTTCTTCTTCTCTTTTTCCTTCTATCAGACTGTCTTTCACTTCCAGAGATTCCAGCAGTTTAATCTACCACTCTGCTAAGGCAACTCAGCTATGCTACATGAAATATTATTCTATTTTGTGATCTGTATACTATGTTAAAGCATATGATTCTTACAATCCATTTATTACTGAATCCCTCAGAGCCACACGCTCCAGTGATCTAAACCTTGTCATCACAATAAACAAAACATGCTGGAGGGATAGGTTCCTGACCCAGAGACTCCCCAGATTCTGGAATAGACTGCCCATACATGTCAAGCAAAGTGCCTTTTTGGCCCTCTTCAAAATTAAACTTGATGATTGGATGGGAGAAAGGAAATTCACCCCGGGGATCACGTCAGTTGCCCTGTTAGACACGGGTCCAGGGAAGTAAATAGTGTGGGGAGAAATAGACAGGGAATTGTTATGGCTAGGCTTGTATAGGCCCTAGGGCCGATAGCCTAGTACCAACCTATGAACCTATGTATTAACAGTCAGGTTTTCATATTTTACTTGCCTTTTTGTAAAACTTGCTGATTTTGCTGATTTTGTTTGGATCTCAGGCTGCATCTGGAAATTGTCCATTGTAACCAGTGAAATGAAATAAAAAAAATAAATAATATATTGCAACACTAATTCCACAGTGACAAAATTCTTGAGAAAGGTAAAAAAAAACACAGTAGGACACCTCAATCCTGCATGATTCAGGCATTTTCAACCAGCCGTGATGAAAGGTGCAAGATGAGAAACAGCAAGTGCAGGATAACCATGTCTAGTTAGTCAAAGATCTTCCACAGCACGCTGATCTGTAGATAATAGTAAAGAAAAATGAAATCAGGTGTCTGGCACAAGGACAAAAAAGAACATTTGTATTCTTCAGCATCACAGGCGAGTCTGTAACCTGTATCTCCACTCACAATAATACATATCACATATCACCCTCATTGTGCCTTTTGAGATTTAAAATCTTCCTTAGTAATTTTACCAAAAATAATTTACTAAGCTTTTGTCTTTTGAGATTTAAAATCTTCCTCAGTAATTTTACCCAAAATAATGTACTAAGCTTTTAACAAAGCCATGATCTTAAGCATTGTTTTCAATTAAACGTTAGTCATATCATTATAATTCAACTGAATTCACCCTGTCCTTGTAAGACAACATGACAAAATTACTAAAACAGCTTCCATTCTGAAGTGGATCATTGCCATAACAAGATACCATGAGTTTATCTTATATTTTATTATACAAGCTGTTGCTCTAGCCATCTTGCACTTTTTTATGCAATCCTATATACACTTTTAACACAGATAAACATTGTGCAAAGGAAATAAATTTGCAAACATTATTATGTAAGGATATTTATTACTGCTACCACTCACTGAATGACTTGATAGATACATACTAAATGAGAAATTGCATAGTATGACAGAGCAAATTTAATTTTGTTCAGGACATGCCATTTATAATTAGACTAATTTAATGTGAATGTATTTAAAAATAATTTTCCTGGGAAGAATTCAACAAACCATCATATGCATTGAAAAATTAATGTTATCTGAAATATGTCAAAAGCAATTAAGCCAATTTGATTTTGTATGCAAATGAAAAATGATGACCTTCATTAAACAAATTTGTACTGTGCAATACTTAAAATATGCCCTTTTGAAAAATTCTGGTACTTTCACATAATACTGTATCTTGGACACGCTGCAGAGCTAAATCAAGATGTGTACAGCTTATCTCAGAAATATACTGTACCTGAAAAATGCAAGAGTTTTTCCATTTAACTGTATGACCTTAAGAACCATGACTCTTCACATATAAAGATAGAAATCGTTTAATAAATGCTGTGACAGCAGAAATATGTTATGTTGTGAACATTATCATATCTGCTTATACATGGTGAATGTATAAGTAGTCTAAGAACAGCCTCTCAAAAAAGTTAGTTATATGTATACATACAAGAAAAGATGACAAACAGCTTTTCTTCCAACATTCTACTGCATAGATAGCAAATTATAAACTATGTGAACAATACGTGATACATTTCTCAGACATTTGTACTTTGATCATTGCTTTCCATATATATTCTCCATGATGTGTGAATTGTATAAGTTAAGACATTTTATTTAATAATGCAAATGTAAACCTCAGATGTATACCATGTCTACAGAAACATACTTTTATAGCATTTTAAATAAAATTGCAGAATGGCTAGTGTGTGAAGAAAACTGACAAAATACAGCAACCCTTTATTCATACCGATGAACGGTCTCACAGCATGCAAAATATGCTTTATAGTACATGATATCACATGATTTCTATGACTATCTTGCGTTAAAAGGATTGACACTTTAAACCACTCTATACAGACTATTTAACCATACTATTAATATGGTGAAATACCAGTTATTATTAAGTAACTAGTGATGGAGAAACATGATAAATACATATTAGACTCAGAACAACGAGATGAACATTTAAAACAAGATGAAGTTGTTTTATACCAGTACAGCAGACAAAAACTCTTAGAAAGAAATGTGTACCAGACAGCAAAAGGGATTTCTAATGTTTGAGACTCTTGTATAGTAATTGTGTATGACAAATGACAATATACATGATTACATTTCTACTTTGTGATTTTGAGCAAAAACCCTAAGAAAACATTGCTTCTGGTCTGAGTCACAAAAGGTCTCATTTGGATCACTGCTCTATCCCAGATAAAAACACAAATAGAAAATGTGGTGCAAATAATACCAGCATACAGTAAAAGGCATTTTCATGGTCATTGAATTTCATTAAGATAATACATTGCTATTTTCACCTAATACTTTATCTTATACACAGGCCCATCTGATGTGTGACCTTAACAGCTAAACCTCTTCACATAAAAATGCAGTATGATTTCTCATGGTTTAATTTTTTTTGAAGACCTTTGGAGTTCCAAAACCATGACAGGAATGAACCCCATTCCTAAATCAGGGTATGATTAAAGTTAATGAAATTAGTCTTCAGTCTTTGATGTTAGTCAAAAGTGATCTTTTAAACACCCACAATGTGCTCAAATTGACTCCTTCTGTAATTCATATGGAGTTACATATACTGTTAGCATATCTAAGTATGACTGTGAATTTTTGTTTTTATTTCACCTGTTGCTCCTACAACTATTAGAACTGTCCATGTATCTTCTTTCCACATTGATCTCTTTTCTGCGTGTAAATCATGGTATTTTATGACTTTGTGTCTCTCTCTACGGCACTATAATCACTGGGTGCAGCACTTTCAATGATCAATGCTACTTTTATTTTTTTTTCATGGACTACTATATCTGTTATTCTCACATCTGTTTTGTGAACTGCTGGTGATGGGTGATCCCATCTGATTTAAACATCAACATTTTCTTTAATGCTTTGTGGATCGTGTTTCTAGTATTTCTCATCTGCTTCTATATTGCAGTGTTTGCATAATCCACAGTGAAATAGTTCTGCCACATCATTGCTCCTTTCAGTATATAGACCTTCTGCCATAAGTATATCAAATGCAGCAACAAGATGTGCGAATCCTTCCAGCTCTTTTTTATAGAACCTGCATTTGCCTATTTCTCTCACATGTTTAACAGACTTTTAAACCAAAGTGTATTGGGCTGCCATTATTATCCTTTCATCTTTTGATTACAATTCAGCTCTCCTTAAACTTTCCTGCATCAAGTCTTTGTTGGTGTGAGGTTGTTCCAGGAGATCTCAGTACTTGCCATTATATTTATGGATTTTCTGTTTTTCCTTCTTATCTGATCATTTTCCTTGTACTGTTTCTTTTTTTTTGGCACATTCATTTGCTATCTGAATTTTGTCTACTTCTGGTTTAATTTCTATTCTCACTTTATACTTATTTGCTTCTGTTAAACTAAGAAAGGATGTCATTTTAGAATTCTTTTCCTTGTGTCTTAAAACTTTCACTATGTTTGGATCTGGTGACGTAAGCAGACAAGTATGCAATCCCACTATTGCAGATCTATGCATGCAATAAATGCAAGGAGGCCCATACCTCCTTCAGAGTGAGGAATTTACAATCTTGGTATACACTGATCTTTTATATATCACTTCATAAGCATTAAGCATTTTTCTTGTTTTCCATTCCAACTGATACAATACTTTTTGGGGGCCAATCAAGCAACCTAAAACTGTAAGTTAGAACAAGAAGATTAAACTGACTTGGAGTATATGGTATTAATGACATTTCATTGGTCATTAAGTCTCATTTGGAAAATACATCTAGTGTAGAGTATAGCTGTGCATAGAATCATGCTCAAGCCTTAGACCCTTATAAGACACTTTAAACGTCAGTTACAGCTGCACTAAATTTGTCTTAACATATGTTAATAAAAGAACCTCTTGCTGTAAGTTAGCAACACTACCTGTTGCACCACTGTTCTGTCCAATGTATATGTATATGTATATCTATATATATATATATATATATATATATATATATATATATATATATATATATATATATATGTGTGTGTGTGTGTGTGAGTGTGTGTGTGCGTACGTACATATCTATAGATATCTCTCTCTCTCTCTCTCTCTCTCTCTCTCTAGCTCTGCCCCTCTCTCTCTCTCTCTCTCTCTCTATATATATATATATATATATATATATATATAGACAGATATAGCTATAGATAGATATAGATATATATGCACACACATGTATAGGTATATACATATGGATATGTACACATAGATAAATGCAGATACTATATATATATATATATATATATATATATATATATATATATATATAATATACATATAGCTATACATGTACATATATGTATATGCAAAAATAAATATAGATATGATTTCCTGTCACCTTATAAAAAAAATTCTAAGTAAAAGCCATGACAGAAAAGAAATTACCTTTTTCGTGTGTTGGTGACTTTGGGAAAGTGATTTTGGAGAGGGCATTTCAGCCATACACACCCCTCTTACCTAAAGACATCCAACTCTACAGTCTGCCCAACAATGAGAAACATGAGATGTCAGTTGTCTGTTTCATCAGAACTTTTCTTGAAATTGTTTTTTAACAAACAGCCTGCTCCTTATATCTCTGTCTCTATTACTCTGTTTATGTGTTAGTCTCTCTGTCGGTCTGTCTACAAAAAAACAAATGGCATTCTTTGTCAAAAAGTAATGACTCGATTTATTAAATAACTTCAGTAGAATAAGCAATTTCATCCATTATAATATCATGGACTTCATCAGATGACACAGACAAAAATCAACATTTTCTCATTAAATGATCTGTGAAAAATTGAATGATTAGCAGAGTCAACTAAATTAACACTTTAATCATTCAGCTTTAAACATGCATTTACAATTTATGGCATCATTATTCTCAAAGTAAAACACAAGCAAACAAGTGAAATATGTTAAGCCAGTTCTTTCCTATTTTAAACGTTTTTAGTGTCACTACATTGAATAACCAAATCTTTGTCAAAAAATAAATAAATAAAAAATCTTCCATACTTATGTCTGTACACGAGTAAACAAACCTTTGTTTTTTTCTAAAGAAAACACCATTTTCATTATGGCTAAATAAATAATGCTAAATAAATATATTTTGCATAATTTTGTACATAGATGTCCTTACCTACTTTGTACTCAGGTGTCTTGCCTATGTGTGATTTACAAAGAAACCACAATCATTATCCATGATATGGGATCTGGGCACATTACCTTAGCATGGTAATGTGGGGGTCAAGTGCTGAAATTCCTCCAGAAGGGGCATCACTGTGCTGGTGTTGAGTTGGTACAGATACCAAGACATGGTTTAAAGTCACAGAAAGTACCCCGTCAGTGCAAGGTTTCAATGTCTACCACAGTTTTAGATATGAGACTGCACAAATGGAGCTAAAGGTAGAGGTGCTTTTATTTATATCAATAGCAAGTATACCTCCAGGTTGGTTAAACAGACTGAAGTATTGGAGTTTCTCCATCTGCAAGTCACCATAGATAAAATCCTGTACCATATCCTAGCTAGCTATAAGTCTCCCTCCATGTCTCAACAAACTCACAATACATACTTATACCTACTGGAGACACTAGCCATCTATCAGAAGACCTTACTTATTAGGATTTTAATTACATCTTTTATAGACTAGGAATCCTGCACAGCCTCAAATTTGCAGGCACAGAGATTCCTGGACTTGGTAAACATAAACATCCTTGACCAGTTATTGCATATGCCCACTTGATGCTCCAAGATACTGGACCTCTTGCTCTCAAATATGGACAAAACTCTGCACCCCCAATGTCATGCCCTCTTTGATAAGGTTCAACCATAAAGCTGTCATAATCTAAACTAACTTAATAACCCCAGTAAACCCAATAATAGTTAGAAACTATTCCAAAACAAACTACTTTTATTAAGTGACAGTTTGCCTGAAATCAATGCCCCTCCAAACCCAGATAACACAGAAGCCTATGCAGAATTGTTCACAGAAACTCTGTACAACCATGGCAATGGCTTCAGGCAGGCTGCTGTACCTCTCAGATGTAGGCCCCTGTGGCTCCCAAATTAAACAGAATATACAACATAAGGAAAAGAATGTCACTAAAATCAGGAAGTGTGACTCCCATAAAGATAAGAACTCTCTCAGCAAACTAAACAGGCAACTAAGAGGGCTAATTAAGTCAAATAAAGTCAATTTTGAGGTGAAGATAGCCTCGCAGTCAAAAGACAACCATAAGACCTTCAGCAATGTCAGAAACCTGAAAGGAAGCACATAGCAGTGTGTTTTACTAGTAGTTAAATGTGTCACATTCACTGACCCAAGTGATATAGCAAATCTGTTGGCTGATAAATTCACTTCCAACTTTAACACCCACTCACCCCCAGCCACCACTCAAGAAATGCCCTCAAAGAAGCCACTCCAACTATAAATAAAGAGCATGTCTTGGCTGCACTCACAAAGGGCAAAAACACAGCCTCATTAGGATCTGATAACTTCCTGCAATGCCTCCTGAAGAGTCTAAAATATGGCTTATCATGGCTACTGGAAACCTTATTTAAATATAGTCTCAAAACAGGATTTGTGCCACAAGAATGAAGTACTGTAATAATCATCCCCTTTATGAGGGCAGACTGTCAACAGATCTGAAAATCTCCAGACCCTTTAGACTGACTAGTCTTATTTACATGGAAATGATCAACAGAAACATAGGAGACCTCCAGACACTGGATCCATCCCAGTATGGCTTTATCAAGGGAAGGTCATGCCTGCTTATCTAGTGAATTTATTTGAATACTTCACCAGGGCAATGAAAGAGGGTAAAACAGTACATAATGCCTACCTTGATCTGGCTAAGGTATTTGATACAATACCTCACTTGGGCATTGTTAACTAATTTTTGGAATTATGCATAAACCCCTGTATAACACGCTGGATATCCAGCTGACTCATGGCAGGACCCAAGATGTTAAGATCAGTGAGACCACCTCTACAAAGAAGACAGTATACAGTAGAGTCCCTCAGGGATCAATGCTGGACCCTCTCCTCTTTTGGAA